>NC_053023.1:79173132-79245713 GCF_003073215.2 Triticum urartu
CTTTCGTAGTTCTTTTTCTTCTTCTTTGTTGAGTCATAGGAACCACCGTACTGTTAAGTGGGGTCCAAGAGAACCAGTCAGAATGACTAAAGTGATGCTTAAACAAAACCTATGTCTTCGAGTGAAGACTATGAGAGCGAATCTTGTCCAGAGTCGGACAAGTCAGCTTTGCTTGTAGCCCAAGTAAAGTTGCCGTGTGAGTTTGAAATCTGACCGTTGGAACACGTGTCAGTTCCTTAGTGACCCAGGGTCATTTCAGACAAATCAGGTCGGGTTGCCTAGTGGCTATAAATAGCCCACCCCCTACAACCATAAACGGTTGGCTGCTCAGAGTGAGTATACGGCTTTTGTCGTTTGAGAGCAACCCACCTCGAAGCTTTTGAGAGAGAATTCCTTGCGAGGATAAAGCCCTAACCACCCAGAGCCAAAGAGAATTAGGCATCACTTAAGTCTTCTTGTCTGTGTGATCTGAAGACTTATTACACTTGAGGACTGTGAATCCTCCAGCCGGTTAGGCATCATGTTCTGAGCATCCAAGAGACATTGTGGATTGTCGGTGAACGAAGTCTGTGAAGGTTTGGGAGTCTACCTTGAAGACTTACCATAGTGATTGGGCGAGGTCTGTGTGACCTCAGATCAAGGGGAATACGGTGAGAACTGGGTGTCCTGAGTTGCGTGTTCAGGACTGGGTGTCCGGGACTGTGTGTCCTCAGATTTAAATACCTAGCCGCCCTAACCAGATGTACAGTTGTCACAGCAACTGGAACTGATCCAACACATCATTGTCTTCAACGAGTCACTGGTTTCATCCTTCCCTTCTCTTTACGTACTGTTACTCCTTGTGAAGTCATTGTATGATTGCACTATCTTTTATCTTCACTGAGTGACTGCGTGTTCTGTTTGGCTTCATAATATCTTCCTACCTGATCCTTACTACATTGCTGCTATTAGTCATTGTGCTTTCACTCTATTGAATACTTGACTATGGCTTGCCTAGTGTAGTCTACCTTCCGCTGCAGGGTAATAGGTTTATTTCTAACGTTTGTCTTCATAACTTCCACGTTTTGAAGACTTTCATAAAAATCGCCTATTCACCCCCCCCCTCTAGTCGATATAACGCACTTTCATGACTCACTGACATCACAAATGAGCTTCAAGCCCTCGGCGCCACTGAGATCACCAAGCATGAAGTCGTCAAGACACTCCTGAGATCACTTGACAGCTCATTTGACACCCTAGCCCTGATGATTCAAGAACGTCCTGACTTCAAGACACTCGATCCGTCTGACATACTTGAGAGGCTCAACACACACGAGTTTCAGCTTTCTGAGAAAAGAGACATCTACGGTCCCAACTATGGGCGAACTCGTGCCTTAAAGGCAAAAGCTGTCTCCTCATATGAAGAATAATCTGACAGCAGTTCTGATGATCCTGAAGACATTGGAAAGGAGCTTGCTATGCTTGTGAAGAAGTTCCAAAAATTCACCAAGAAGAAAGGCTTCAGAAAGTCTTCATGATCAAGCTCAAGGAATGATGAATCTTCTGCTCATGACTACAAGAAGAGAACATGCCACAAGTGCAAAAAACCTGGCCACTACATCTCTGAGTGTCCGCAGTGAGACAGTGAGAACAAGAAGAAGAAGAAGAAGAAGAAGAAGAGCAAGGAGTATGACTATGACGACAAGAAGAAGAAGAAATACTCAAAGTCTTCTTCCAAGTCTTCCTCAAAGTCTTCATCACACAAGAAGAGCTCATCTGGCAAGGCACGTGTGTTTGTTGGCAAGGAAATGGATTCAAAGGAGGAGTCCTCTTCTGAGGAGGCGGAGGTGGAGTCTGAGGAGGAGTCCGATTCTGGCGTTGCGAGTCTGGCTACAGCATACGTTGCCAAGTCCATCTTCAACACTGAAGACAATGACTTCATCACCGACACCGATGAAAATGACAAGGACTACTCCGCTCCTACCTACTGCTTCATGGCACGCGGTGCCAAGGTAAACACACGCACTACTCACTATCAAACATCTAGTGAAGATGACTCTGATTGTGGTTCCAAACCCAGCTACCAAAACACTTGCTAAAATTGCAACTGAACAACAGAAAGCTATGGAATATATTCAAAAACTGTTAGACAAAAGTGATGATCTGTTAGACGCTGAAATGACTCGATCTCAGTCCTTAATTGAAGACATAAAAAATCTTCACGTTAAGTATGAGGAACTTGAAAGTCGTCATGAAACTCTCTCAACAACTCATGAAAAGCTTTCCTATGATTATCTTCAAAGGAGGCAAGATCTTGAGAAATTGAGAGCGGCTCATGAAGATCTTCAAAAGGAAAACGAGTCACTTCGCGCCGAACAGATCAGTTCAGCTCAGAAAGCATTTGAACCACCATGTCTTAAATGCATCGAGCGTGACAACGCTACTTCTGTTGCTGGGTGTTCTACTGCTGCTACTATTGCAATATCTTCAACTGTTGATGTGGTAACTAACCCCTCTGCTAAGGATACCACTGCTATTGCTGATGAGAATGCTAGGTTGAAGACATTGCTTGAAACAGGGATGTACAAAAGTCTCAAAGGGCATCAGACACTATGTTATGTCCTCAAAAGGTAGATCCTGAACTGAAACCCTAGGAAAGAGGGTGTTGGGTTCGAAAGGAAAATGAATGCTGATGGCTCTTACTGGAAACCTGAGCAGTACCCCAAAACCACATGGGTTGCTGCAAAGGAACCTTCAGCGGATCCATCCACCCTATCTGGCTTCACTTATGCTAATCCCATTGTTATTGATGAATCATTTGATGCAAACTATAAACTGTTTAAGAATCAGAATGGTGAAGTGTTTGCCAGGTATATTGGTAGTAACTGCAGGAATGGGCCGCCTATGAAGAAAGTCTGGGTGCCAAAAAGGTGTTTGGAGAATCTTCCTGTGAATGTCGTCATGACACCATAAGTGAAGAAGACAAACCCCAGACCACAGGCTTCATATGGTCCGAAGGCTTCATACAGACAGAGGACTCACCTGGGTCGCACTAACGCAAATGTTTTGCAGGGAAACCTTACTCAGGCCTATGAATATGAACGCGTTTCATCAAACCGCCATGTTCATAAGACCAAAAACTATTCTGCTTATCCTTATGAGTACTATTGTCCACCTGCAAGACTTTTTGCTAGGGCTCCAAAGCCAAAGTGCTCAGATGCTGCACTTAGACTCATTGCTTCGAAGCCACCCTTGAATATGTGGGTGGCTAAGAAAGCTTAACTCTCTTTTGCAGGGAAAGGTCTCCAGCCGAAAACCAAAATCGTCTGAAGCCATTGCTGGGGACCTTAAACATCTTGTAGGGCGCAAGATCAAATGCCCAAATGGTCTTATTATGTATTTTGTTCCTGAGTCGCTTGCTACTTTCCCTATCAGTCCTAACCTTGATCTAAGCTTTCATAATCCACTTGCTCGTCAAATGTTTATGCTTCACAATTCTCTTCGTGAAGCCTATCCCGCTAACTGCACTGTAGGGTACGACATCAGCTGCTTCAGAATGGATTATTGATAGTGGGTGTACTAATCACATGACTGGCAAGCGAAGTCTTCTCATGGACTCAACCTTACGTCCATCTGACAGAAGTCACATCACATTTGCTGACACTAGTAAAAGCAAGGTATTGGGTCTAGGTAGAGTTGCAATCTCAAAGGATCAACACATGGATAAAGTCATGCTTGTTGAATCCCTTGGTTTCAACTTAATGTCTATCTCAATGCTTTGCGATTTAAACATGATTGTAATGTTTGGAAAATATCGTTGCCTTGTTCTAATGGAATATGACAAGTCTCTAGTGTTTGAAGGGTATCGGAGAGATGATTTGTACGTGGTAGATTTTTCGGCAGGACCACAGCTTTCCGTATGTCTTCTAGCAAAGTCTTCAGAATGCTGGCTCTGGCATCGGAGGCTAGGGCATGCTGGCATGAGGAACCTGCACACCCTTGCAAGGAAGAAGCATGTCATAGGTATCGAGGGCGTCAAGTTCAAGAAGGATCACTTATGCGGTGCCTGCGAAGCTGGAAAGATGACGAGGGCCAAGCATCCCTCGAAGACAATCATGACAACGACTCAACCCTTCGAACTACTACACATGGACCTCTTTGGCCCTACTCACTACTCAACCCTTACTACTACTGCTTGTCTCTATGGTTTCGTCATTGTTGATGATTATTCAAGATATACATGGGTGCATATAATCCTCTACAAGACTGAAGTGTAGGATGTCTTCAGACGCTTTGCCAATCGAGCCATGAACAACTATGGTGTCAAGATCAAGCACATCCGAAGTGACAACGGCACTGAATTCAAGTACACCGGCCTCGACACTTATTTTGATACATTGGACATCACTCATGAGTTCTCATCCCCGTACATGCCACAGCAGAATGGCGTCGTCGAACGCATGAACAGAACACTTATTGAGATGGCTCGGACGATGCTTGATGAATACAAGACTCCAAGAAAATTCTGGCCTGAAGCCATTGATACTGCATGCCATATCATCAACCGTGTGTATTTTCACAAGCTTCTCAAAAAGACATCCTATGAGCTCCTTACTGGCAAGAAGCCAAATGTCAGTTACTTCAGAGTATTTGGTGCCAGGTGCTGGATCAAGGATCCACATCACACTTCAAAATTTGCACCAAAAGCACGTGAAGGTTTTATGCTTGGATATGGAAAGGATTCGCACTCCTACAGAGTCTTCAACCTTTTTCACTATAAAGTGGTTGAAACAGTGGATGTGCGGTTTGATGAGACTAACGGCTCACAAAGAGAGCACCTGCCAAACGTGCTAGATGAAGTTCCATCCAGTGAATCAATCAAACTTATGGGAACTGGAGAAATCATACCATCTGAATCTTAGCCTGAAGAGGAACTTATCATCTCCGCACCTGATCAAACTGAAGACAATGCTCAGCCTGAAGACAATCCTTCTAACGATAACAATGATCAGCAAGAGCAAAATCTTCGTCCTGTACATCCTCGTGTTGCAAATGAAGTACAGATTGAGAGAATAATTGATAGCATCAATGCACCAGGTCCACTCACTCGTTCGAGGGCAACACAGCTAGCAAATTTCTGTGGGCACTTTGCATTCGTCTCAATATCTGAACCCAAGAAAGTTGAAGAAGCCTTCATGGAACCTGAATGGATTCAAGCTATGCAAGAAGAGCTTCAACAGTTTGAGCTGAATAATGTATGGGAACTGGTTAAGCGTCCTGATCCTCGCAAGCACAACATAATAGGCACCAAATGGATATATTGCAACAAGCAAGATGAGCATGGTCAAGTTGTCAGAAACAAAGATCGTCTCGTTGCTCAAGGGTACACTCAAGTTGAAGGAATTGACTTCGATGAAACATTTGCTCCTATGGCTAGACTTGAAGCCATACGCGTACTGCTGGCCTATGCAAATCATCATAACATTCTTCTGTATCAAATGGATGTGAAGAGCGCTTTTCTCAATGGCAAGATTGAAGAAGAAGTGTATGTTGCACAACCGTCTGGCTTTGAAGATCCAAAACATCCTGGCATGGTGTACAAGCTCAACAAGGCACTGTATGGCCTCAAACAAGCCCCTCGGGCTTGGTATGACACACTCAAAGACTTCCTGAAGAGCAAAGGCTTCAAACCTGGTTCCCTCGACCCCACTCTCTTCAAGAAGACATATGATGGTGAACTGTTTGTGTGCCAAATATATGTTGATGACATTATCTTCGGCTGCACCAATCAGAAATACAGTGAAGAGTTTGGATATATGATGCAAGAGCAATATCAGATGTCCATGATGGGTGAGCTGAAGTTCTTCCTTGGTCTTCAAATATGTCAGCAATGCAACGACATCTTCATATCTTAAGAGAAGTACCTCAAAGATTGCCTGAAGAAATTTGGGATGCAAGACTGCAAAGGCTACACGACGCCAATGCCAGCCAAACATCATCTGGGTCCCGACGACAATGGTAAAGAGTTCGATCAAAACGTATACCGCTCCATGATTGGTTCTTTACTTTATCTATGTGCATCTAGGCCAGATATTATGCTTAGTGTTTGCATGTGTGCTCGATTCCAAGCGGCACCAAAGGAATCGTATCACTTAGCTGTGAAGCGAATTCTTCGATATTTGGCTTACACCCCAACATTAGGATTATGGTATCCAAAGGGCTTAGAGTTTGATCTGGTTGGATTCTCGGATGCTGATTATGCTGGTGACAAGGTGGATCGCAAGTCTACATCAGGCACATGTCATTTTCTGGGATGATCACTTGTATGTTGGTCTTCAAAGAAGTAGAACTGTGTATCTCTCTCCACCGCTGAATCTAAATACATTGCTGCTGGATCTTGCTGCGCTCAGCTTCTATGGATGAAGCAAACACTCAAGGACTATGGCATTCATCTGAAGCAAGTGCCACTCTACTGCGACAACGAAAGCGCCATCAAGATTGCCAACAACCCAGTTCAGCACTCGAAGACAAAGCACATTGAAATTCGTCATCACTTTCTCAGAGATCATGTTGTGAAGGAAGATATTGATATCATACACGTCAATACTGAAGAGCAATTGGCAGATATCTTCACCAAGCCCTTGGATGAGAAGAGGTTTTGCAAGTTACGGTGTGAGCTAAATATCTTGGAATCCTCAAATTTCCTGTGATCAGGCACACTTCCTAACACTTATGCATATTGATGACTTAGATGTGCAACACACGAAGTAAAGTATATCTTCAATCAATGAAGACTTACATTCTAAATGTGAATACATTAATGTGGAATTTGACTTCGGAGCGCCACGATAATTGTGCGCCGTGTCTGGGTCTAATACTTCCTATACGGTGGATAACACCACCACCAAACTTTTCTGTTTGAAGTGTTTCACTCATGGCGTTACGTTTGGTATGTCTTCACATTTGGTTTGGCTTCAATCTCAACTTGTCTTCATGATTATCTTCACTATGTTGATTTGATTGTCTTTCTCATATATATATATATATATATATATGCTAGTGTTCGGTCCTCTACAACATTCACTTATAGCTATGTCTTCTTGTTGAATCTTTTGAACTAAGTGAATGTGATCGGACCCTAATCTCTCTATGCTTTCTATCTCAAACTCTATCTGTCCAAATCATATGCATTCTATTGAAACTGTCGAATGTCTTCTCTGCGTCCTAGTCAGCAGAAGATACAGAGACAAACATTAAGTCCGTTTTCAATGCTAATTCCTTCACCTGAAACCCAGAGAAGTGGGAACGAGCACCCGACAATCCAGGCATGCGTGGGAACGTGGAACAACCTCCGATATGTTGCATGATGGCCACGTGTCCTTCAGATGTGAATCGCCAGGGGCACCTGTGTAATAACATTGTGCCGTCCCTGTCCCTATAAATACACGCCGCACCACAGTCTTTATCCTTTCTTACACTCACGCACAAACCCTAGCGCCACCACTAGCCCTCGACGACGCCGGCGACGAAGCGCTTAGCTGCCGCGACCTCACCGACGCCGTCTTCACGCCGGCCGCGGACATCGTCTTCTCCGCCGTCGCCGTAGGTGTCCTCCGTCGCCAAGTTAGGGCACGGACGATCGAACTGCTCGGCCTCCTCTCCCACTCCGTCTAGCAGTTCTTCGTGTGGTAAATAAAACTTCCTTTTTACGGCCCCTTTGATCCTATAGATTCATCACTTTCTACCACAAGCAGTTTCTGTTCACACAAGTTGGATCTATTTCATACTGCATCTCATAATATGCCTAGTATGTTCACTTATACTTCACAAAGTAGTTAGATTCCTCACTTGTACTTATTCGTGGATTCGTACAAATCTGGAACCAACTCTTTATCTATGAGTGAATGTCTTCGCACGATGAGGTCAATGTCTTTTGAACTGATTTATCTTCAAAATCTTCTGAGAATGCATATGACCTCTTCCCCTTCCCTCGCACCTTAATGCTGTCACAGGTACATGTCCGTGGGAGAATCCCTTGGTTCTCATAGTCTACATTCATTTGCAGAATTCTTACAGCATCATATAAATTCTCCCGAAGCCAGTTCCTGTTTGACCCACAGGCGGAAGCCTTTGAAACCTTTGAACGTGTTGAAGCCATTAAGTTTGAAGTTCATGGCTACAGAGAAATCTACAAGGAAGGGAGGCAGACAGCGCCGTGGAAACACTGCTAAGGACCTGCCATCAGATCTCTATGAGCTATACAAGTCAGATCCAGAAGAAACCTATGGAGAACGCAAGAACCGAATCCAATGGATTCAAAGACATTGGGCAGAGGAATGGTTCAAGTGAAGGAAATATGCCCTAGAGGCAATAATAAAGTTATTATTTATTTCCTTATATCATGATGAATGTTTATTATTCATGCTAGAATTGTATTAACCGAAAACATAATACATGTGTGAATACATAGACAAACAGAGTGTCACTAGTATGCCTCTACTTGACTAGCTCGTTAATCAAAGATGGTTACGTTTCCTAACCATGGACAAAGAGTTGTTATTTGATTAACGGGATCACATCATTAGGTGAATGATCTGATTGACATGACCCATTCCATTAGCTTAGCACCCGATCGTTTAGTATGTTGCTATTGCTTTCTTCATGACTTATACATGTTCCTATGACTATGAGATTATGCAACTCCCATTTACCGGAGGAACACTTTGTGTGCTACCAAACGTCACAACGTAACTGGGCGATTATAAAGGTGCTCTACAGGTGTCTCCAAAGGTACATGTTGGGTTGGCGTATTTCGAGATTAGGATTTGTCACTCTGATTGTCGGAGAGGTATCTCTGGGCCCTCTCGGTAATGCACATCACATAAGCCTTGCAAGCATTGCAACTAATGAGTTAGTTGTGAGATGATGTATTACGGAACGAGTAAAGAGACTTGCTGGTAACGAGATTGAACTAGGTATTGAGATACCGACGATCGAATCTCGGGCAAGTAACATACCGATGACAAAGGGAACAACGTATGTTGTTATGCGGTCTGACCAATAAAAGATCTTCGTAGAATATGTAGGAGCCAATATGAGCATCCAGGTTCCGCTATTGGTTATTAACCAGAGACGTGTCTCGGTCATGTCTACATTGTTCTCGAACCCGTAGGGTCCGCACGCTTAAGGTTTCGATAACAGTTATATTATGAGTTTATGCATTTTGATGTACCGAAGTTTGTTCGGAGTCCCGGATGTGATCACAGACACGACGAGGAGTCTCGAAATGGTCGAGACATAAAGATTGATATATTTGAAGCCTATATTTGGATATCGGAAGTGTTCCGGGTGAAATCGGGATTTTACCGGAGTACCGGGAGGTTACCGGAACCCCCCGGGAGGTATATGGGCCTTAGTGGGCTTTAGTGGAAGAGAGGAGAGGTGGCCAAGGCTGGGCCGCGCGCCCCTCCCCCCTAGTCCGAATAGGACAAGGAGAGGGGGCCGGCGCCCCCCTTCCTTCTATCTCTCCTCTTTCCCCCCTCCCGAATCCTATTCCAACTAGGAAAGGGGGGATCCTACTCCCGGTGAGAGTAGGACTCCTCCTGGCGCGCCCTCCTCTAGGCCGGCCGCACCCCCCCTTTGATCCTTTATATACGGAGGCAGGGAGCACCCCTTGAGACACAAGTTGATCCACGTGATAATATTCTTAGCCGTGTGCGGTGCCCCCTTCCACCATAGTCCTCGATAATCTTGTAGCGGTGCTTAGGCGAAGCCCTGCGACAGTAGTTCATCAATATCGTCACCACGCCGTTGTGCTGACGGAACTCTTCCCTGACACTTTGCTGGATCGGAGTCCGGGGATCGTCATGGAGCTGAACGTGTGCTAGAACTCGGAGGTGCCATAGTTTCGGTGCTTGATCGGTCCGGCCGTGAAGACGTACGACTACATCAACCGCGTTGTGCTAACGCTTCCGCTCTCGGTCTACAAGGGTACGTAGATCACACTCTCCCCCCTCGTTTCTATGCATCACCATGATCTTGCTTGTGCGTAGGAAATTTTTTGAAATTACTACGTTCCCCAACAGTGGCATCCGAGCCTAGGTTTTATGTGTTGATGTTATATGCACGAGTAGAACACAAGTGAGTTGTGGGCGATATAAGTCATACTGCTTACCAGCATGTCATACTTTGGTTCGGCAGTATTGTTGGACGAAGCGGCCCGGACCGACATTACGCGTACGCTTACGCGAGACCGGTTCTCCTGACGTGCTTTGCACATAGGTGGCTAGCGGATGACAGTTTCTCCAACTTTAGTTGAACCGAGTGTGGCTACGCCCGGTCCTTGCGAAGGTTAAAACAGCACCAACTTGACAAACTATCGTTGTGATTTTGATGTGTAGGTAAGATTGGTTCTTGCTTAAGCCCGTAGCAGCCACGTAAAACTTGCAACAACAAAGTAGAGGACGTCTAACTTGTTTTTGCAGGGCATGTTGTGATGTGATATGGTCAAGACATGATGCTAAATTTTATTTTATGAGATGATCATGTTTTGTAACCGAGTTATCGGCAACTGGCAGGAGCCATATGGTTGTCGCTTTATTGTATGCAATGCAATCGCGCTGTAATGCTTTACTTTATCACTAAGCGGTAGCGATAGTCGTGGAAGCATAAGATTGGCGAGACGACAACAATGCTACGATGGAGATCAAGTTGTCGCGCCGGTGACGATGGTGATCACGGCGGTGCTTCGAAGATGGAGATCACAAGCACAAGATGATGATGGCCATATCATATCACTTATATTGATTGCATGTGATGTTTATCTTTTATGCATCTTATCTTGCTTTGATTGACGGTAGCATTATAAGATGATCTCTCACTAATTATCAAGAAGTGTTCTCCCTGAGTATGCACCGTTGCGAAAGTTCTTCGTGCTGAGACACCACGTGATGATCGGGTGTGATAGGCTCTACGTTCAAATACAACGGGTGCAAAACAGTTGCACACGCGGAATACTCAGGTTAAACTTGACGAGCCTAGCATATAACATATATGGCCTCGGAACACGGAGACCGAAAGGTCGAGCGTGAATCATATAGTAGATATGATCAACATAGTGATGTTCACCAATGAAACTACTCCATCTCACGTGATGATCGGACATGGTTTAGTTGATTTGGATCACGTAATCACTTAGAGGATTAGAGGGATGTCTATCTAAGTGGGAGTTCTTTAAGTAATATGATTAATTGAACCTAAATTTATCATGAACTTAGTACCTGATAGTATCTTGCTTGTTTATGTATGATTGTAGATAGATGGCCTGTGTTGTTGTTCCGTTGAATTTTAATGCATTCCTTGAGAAAGCAAAGTTGAAAGATGATGGTAGCAATTACATGGACTGGGTTCGTAACTTGAGGATTATCCTCATTGCTGCACAGAAGAATTACGTCCTGGAAGCACCGCTGGGTGCCAGGCCTGCTGCTGGAGCAACACCAGATGTTATGAACGTCTGGCAGAGCAAAGCTGATGACTACTCAATAGTTCAGTGTGCCATGCTTTACGGCTTAGAATCGGGACTTCAACGATGTTTTGAACGTCATGGAGCATATGAGATGTTCCAGGAGTTGAAGTTAATATTTCAAGCAAATGCCCAGATTGAGAGATATGAAGTCTCCAATAAGTTCTATAGCTGCAAGATGGAGGAGAACAGTTCTGTCAGTGAGCATATACTCAAAATGTCTGGGTATAATAATCACTTGATTCAAATGGGAGTTAACCTTCCAGATGATTGCGTCATTGACAGAATTCTCCAATCACTGCCACCAAGCTACAGGAGCTTCGTGATGAACTATAATATGCAAGGGATCAATAATACTATTCCCGAGCTCTTCGCAATGCTGAAAGCTGCGGAGGTAGAAATCAAGAAGGAGCATCAAGTGTTGATGGTCAACAAGACCACTAGATTCAAGAAAAAGGGCAAAGGGAAGAAGAAGGGGAACTTCAAGAAGAACAGCAAGCAAGTTGCTGCTCAAGAGAAGAAACCCAAGTCTGGACCTAAGCCTGAAACTGAGTGCTTCTACTGCAAGCAGACTGGTCACTGGAAGCGGAACTGCCCCAAGTATTTGGCGGATAAGAAGGATGGCAAGGTGAACAAAGGTATATGTGATATACATGTTATTGATGTGTACCTTACTAATGCTCGCAGTAGCACCTGGGTATTTGATACTGGTTCTGTTGCTAATATTTGCAACTCGAAACAGGGACTACGGATTAAACGAAGATTGGCTAAGGACGAGGTGACGTGCGCGTGGGAAATGGTTCCAAAGTCGATGTGATCGCGGTCGGCACACTACCTCTACATCTACCTTTGGGATTAGTATTAGACCTAAATAATTGTTATTTGGTGCCAGCGTTGAGCATGAACATTATATCTGGATCTTGTTTGATGCGAGACGGTTATTCATTTAAATCAGAGAATAATGGTTGTTCTATTTATATGAGTAATATCTTTTATGGTAATGCACGCTTGAAGAGTGGTCTATTTTTAATGAATCTTGATAGTAGTGATACACATATTCATAATGTTGAAATCAAAAGATGCAGAGTTGATAATGATAGTGCAACTTATTTGTGGCACTGCTGTTTAGGTCATATCGGTGTAAAGCGCATGAAGAAACTCCATACTGATGGACTTTTGGAACCACTTGATTATGAATCACTTGGTACTTGCGAACCGTGCCTCATGGGTAAGATGACTAAAACACCGTTCTCTGGTACTATGGAGAGAGCAACGGATTTGTTGGAAATCATACATACAGATGTATGTGGTCCAATGAATGTTGAGGCTCGTGGCGGATATCGTTATTTTCTCACCTTCACAGATGATTTAAGAAGATATGGGTATATCTACTTAATGAAACATAAGTATGAAACATTTGAAAAGTTCAAAGAATTTCAGAGTGAAGTTGAAAATCATCGTAACAAGAAAATAAAGTTTCTACGATCTGATCGTGGAGGAGAATATTTGAGTTACGAGTATGGTCCACATTTGAAACAATGCGGAATAGTTTCGCAACTCACGCCATCCGGAACACCACAACGTAATGGTGTGTCCAAATGTCGTAATCGTACTTTATTAGATATGGTGCGATCTATGATGTCTCTTATTGATTTACCGCTATCGGTTTGGGGTTATGCTTTAGAGACGGCTGCATTCACATTAAATAGGACACCATCGAAATCCGTTGAGACGACGCCTTATGAACTGTGGTTTGGCAAGAAACCAAAGTTGTCGTTTCTGAAAGTTTGGGGCTGCGATGCTTATGTGAAAAAGCTTCAACCTGATAAGCTCGAACCCAAATCGGAGAAATGTGTCTTCATAGGATACCCAAAGGAGACTGTTGGGTACACCTTCTATCACAGATCCGAAGGCAAGACTTTTGTTGCTAAATTCGGAGTTTTTCTAGAGAAGGAGTTTCTCTCGAAAGAAGTGAGTGGGAGAAAAGTAGAACTTGATGAGGTAACTGTACCTGCTCCCTTATTGGAAAGTGGTTCATCACAGAAAATGGTTTCTGTGACACCTACACCAATTAGTGAGGAAGCTAATGATAATGATCATGAAACTTCAGATCAAGTTACTACCGAACCGCGTAGATCAACCAGAGTAAGATCCGCACCAGAGTGGTACGGTAATCCTGTTCTGGAAGTCATGCTACTAGATCATGATGAACCTACGAACTATGAAGAAGCGATGGTGAGCCCAGATTCCGCAAAATGGCTAGAAGCCATGAAATCTGAGATGGGATCCATGTATGAGAACAAAGTATGGACTTTGGTTGACTTGCCTGTTGATCGGCAAGCAATTGAGAATAAATGGATCTTCAAGAAGAAGACTGACGCTGACGATAATGTTACTGTCTACAAAGCTTGACTTGTTGCAAAAAAGGTTTTCGACAAGTTCAAGGGATTGACTACGATGAGACCTTCTCACCCGTAGCGATGCTTAAGTCTGTCCGAATCATGTTAGCAATTGCCGCATTTTATGATTATGAAATTTGGCAGATGGATGTCAAAACTGCATTCCTGAATGGATTTTTGGAAGAAGAGTTGTATATGATGCAAGCAGAAGGTTTTGTCGATCCAAAGGGAGCTAACAAAGTGTGCAAGCTCCAGCGATCCATTTATGCACTGGTGCAAGCCTCTCGGAGTTGGAATAAACGCTTTGATAGTGTGATCAAAGCATTTGGTTTTATACAGACTTTTGGAGAAGCCTGTATTTACAAGAAAGTGAGTGGGAGCTCTGTAGCATTTCTGATATTATATGTGGATGACATATTATTGATTGGAAATAATATAGAATTTCTGGATAGCATAAAGGGATACTTGAATAAGAGTTTTTCAATGAAAGACCTCGGTGAAGCTTCTTACATATTGGGCATTAAGATCTATAGAGATAGATCAAGATGCTTAATTGGACTTTCACAAAGCACATACCTTGACAAAGTTTTGAAGAAGTTCAAAATGGATCAAGCACAGAAAGGGTTCTTGCCTGTGTTACAAGGTGTGAAGTTGAGTAAGACTCAATGTCCGACCACTGCAGAAGATAGAGAGAAAATGAAAGATGTTCCCTATGCTTCAGCCATAGGCTCTATCATGCAATGTTGTGTACCAGACCTGATGTGTGCCTTGCTATAAGTCTAGCAGGGAGGTACCAAAGTAATCCAGGAGTGGATCACTGGACATCGGTCAAGAACATCCTGATGTACCTGAAAAGAAATAAGGATATGTTTCTCGTATATGGAGGTGACAAAGAGCTCATCGTAAATGGTTACGTTGATGCAAGCTTTGACACTGATCCAGACGATTCTAAATCGCAAACCGGATACGTGTTTACATTAAACGGTGGAGCTGTCAGTTGGTGCAGTTCTAAACAAAGCGTCGTGGCGGGATCTACATGTGAAGTGGAGTACATAGCTGCTTCGGAAGCAGCAAATGAAGGAGTCTGGATGAAGGAGTTCATATCCGATCTAGGTGTCATACCTAGTCCATCGGGTCCAATGAAAATCTTTTGTGACAATACTGGTGCAATTGCCTTAGCAAAGTAATCCAGATTTCACAAGAGAACCAAGCACATCAAGAGACGCTTCAATTCCATTCGGGATTTAGTCCAAGTGGGAGACATAGAAATTTGCAAGATACATACGGATCTGAATGTTGCAGACCCGTTGACTAAGCCTCTTCCACGAGCAAAACATGATCAGCACCAAGGCTCCATGGGTGTTAGAATCATTACTGTGTAATCTAGATTATTGACTCTAGTGCAAGTGGGAGACTGAAGGAAATATGCCCTAGAGGCAATAATAAAGTTATTATTTATTTCCTTATATCATGATAAATGTTTATTATTCATGCTAGAATTGTATTAACCGGAAACATAATACATGTGTGAATACATAGACAAAACAGAGTGTCACTAGTATGCCTCTACTTGACTAGCTCGTTGATCAAAGATGGTTATGTTTCCTAACCATGGACAAAGAGTTGTTATTTGATTAACGGGATCACATCATTAGGTGAATGATCTGATTGACATGACCCATTCCATTAGCTTAGCACCCGATCGTTTAGTATGTTGCTATTGCTTTCTTCATGACTTATACATGTTCCTATGACTATGAGATTATGCAACTCCCGTTTACCGGAGGAACACTTTGTGTGCTACCAAACGTCACAACGTAACTGGGTGATTATAAAGGTGCTCTACAGGTGTCTCCAAAGGTACATGTTGGGTTGGCGTATTTCGAGATTAGGATTTGTCACTCCGATTGTCGGAGAGGTATCTCTGGGCCCTCTCGGTAATGCACATCACATAAGCCTTGCAAGCATTGCAACTAATGAGTTAGTTGTGAGATGATGTATTACGGAAACGAGTAAAGAGACTTTCCGGTAATGAGATTGAACTAGGTATTGAGATACCGACGATCGAATCTCGGGCAAGTAACATACCGATGACAAAGGGAACAACGTATGTTGTTATGCGGTCTGACCGATAAAAGATCTTCGTAGAATATGTAGGAGCCAATATGAGCATCCAGGTTCCGCTATTGGTTATTGACCAGAGACGTGTCTCGGTCATGTCTACATTGTTCTCGAACCCGTAGGGTCCGCACGCTTAAGGTTTCGATGATAATTATATTATGATTTTATGCATTTTGATGTACCGAAGTTTGTTCGGAGTCCCGGATATGATCACGGACACGACGAGGAGTCTCGAAATGGTTGAGACATAAAGATTGATATATTGGAAGCCTATATTTGGATATCGGAAGTGTTCCGAGTGAAATCGGGATTTTACCGGAGTACCGGGAGGTTACCGGAACCCCCCGGGAGGTATATGGGCCTTGGTGGGCTTTAGTGGAAGAGAGGAGAGGTGGCCAGGACTGGGCCGCGCGCCCCTCCCCCACCCCCCTAGTCCGAATAGGACAAGGAGAGGGGGGCGGCGCCCCCCTTCCTTCTCTCTCTCCTCTTTCCCCCCTCCCGAATCCTATTCCAACTAGGAAAGGGGGGAATCCTACTCTCGGTGGGAGTAGGACTCCTCCTGGCGCGCCCTCCTCTAGCCCGGCCGCACCCCCCCTTTGATCCTTTATATACGGAGGCAGGGAGCACCCCTTAAGACACAAGTTGATCCACGTGATCATATTCTTAACCGTGTGCGGTGCCCCCTTCCACCATAGTCCTCGATAATATTGTAGCGGTGCTTAGGCGAAGCCCTGCGACAGTAGTTCATCAAGATCGTCACCACGCCGTCATGCTGAGTTCCCCGACACTTTGCTGGATCGGAGTCCGGGGATCGTCATCGAGCTGAACGTGTGCTAGAACTCGGAGGTGCCATAGTTTCGGTGCTTGATCGGTCAGGCCGTGAAGACGTACGACTACATCAACCGCGTTGTGCTAACGCTTCCGCTCTCGGTCTACAAGGGTACGTAGATCACACTCTCCCCCCTCGTTGCTATGCATCACCATGATCTTGCGTGTGCGTAGGAAATTTGTTGAAATTACTACGTTCCCCAACATCAAGTACAGATACGTCACCGACGAATATGCTGAGAAGAGTGCCATCAAGGGCCCATGGGGAGATATCATATACAAAGGTCTTCAGCCCAAATCACAGTCCGAAGCTATTGCTCAAGACTTTTACCCCTGCATGCTTCGTGGACCTCAGCCTGCTAATGCCAACCCATCCTCTCTGTTATGGTGTCGCGAAGATAATCTCTTCAAGCGTAACTATCAGTTTGCACAAAACTCTGCCAAGGAAAACAAGAAGTCATTGGGATTAGACTTCAACCCAGGCCCCTCTGCGCCACATGCTGATGGCACACGACAAGCTGAACCCAATCTGGTTGGGCCCTTCTACAACCTAGAAGGTCTCATCACTCATATTATGGTTCAAGGGGCAGTCGTGGATCAACCTGCAGATGATGCTGAATTTGACGAAGCACCTGCACCACCAAAGCCACCGAAGCTGAAGAAGCCTAAAGCTTCAAAGTCTGCCTCAGCACCAAAAATCTTACGTGCGAAGCCATTGGGTACTGCACCTCCTGAAGACAGTGTGCAGTCTGAAGATCTATCACGTATCTCCAAGAAGACTGAGATGAGAAAGAATACTGATCAGGCACTGACTGCTGCTGCTATTCTGCGCAATGACGCCATTGATCTGTCCAGCGATGAAGATCTTGCAGATGACGCTCTTGAGCAACTGATCAAGAGCAAGGAAGAAGCAGAGATCTTCAATGATTTGCCTCTCTTTGATGTGGCAATCATCCATAACTTCATTGATGAGTGGTTTGACACGCCCAACCTCAGCTTTGAAGATCTGCAACTTCCAATTGGCCTCAGTGTCGCCTTCACTGGCGCCATTGCTTCTGAGCTATCTCTAGCTCAGCGCATCGTTGAACTGAAGCAAAAGATCGACTATGAGAAAGCTCAGTTCAAGAAGCACATGGCCAAGCTCAGCGTGCAAGATGTGAAAAACTTCAAGATTATGCTGCACGAGCTCAAGGAAGCCTTTCTCAAGAAGCGTGGAGAAGCTAAAGGTTCTTGTGAGCGTATGAAGAGCCTGGCTGACAAGTGTGTGCAAGCCTACAATGAGGCTGAGAAGCGCAAGGCTCTTGGTCGTCCTGGCATCGACCCAAGAATGGCTGCAAAGAAGAAGCCATCAACAGACCAATCTGCACCTTCAAGGCGGGAAGAGCCATGCATAGTCTTTCCAAGCAGCATGACTGGCTCGAAGCCAAAGGTCCGGTCAACCGCTTCAGAACTGAAGAAGATGAGGACTGCCGAGGTTGAAGCCAGAAAAAGGAAAAATCTTGACGCTTCTGATGTCGCTCCCTCCAAGAAGAAGCGCAAAACCAAGAAAGATCGGGCTGCTCCCACAGAGCCCCTTGTTGTTGAGCCCATCTCGGTTGCTCGTCCTAAATCTTCGCATCAAGAACGACGGATGGTAGTTCATGAGCCTGCTTCCACAGAGGCTCCTGAAGCTGAAGACATTCCAGCAGTTGACCCCACCGCTGCTGAAGACATTGGTCACCATGACAATGTTGAAGATGATGAAGTCCTTCCTCAGATCGAGCACCAATTGGTATCATCGCCTGTGCTTATGCACAACGAACTCATCAGCTTTGGTCGTCCTCTGACGCCAACTGCTCAGGATGCATCCAAGGCCCCAAGTCCCTCTTTCGAGCGTTTCAGAAGGAGAAGTGCACCACCAATCTGTTGCATGTCAGGTGTTTCCAGATGCCACTCCTACTGTGACTGTCTCTGAATCCGAAGCCAAAATGGCTGAAGATGTTCCGGCTGCATCAGTCGATGAAGAAGAAGCCCCAAGAGTTGCTACACCCCTATCTCACCAAGATGTTGTTCTCGAGGAGAACGTGACCGACCCTCCAGCTTTTGAAGTGGAGGTTGAGAATCGTGAGGCTGCCACCACTAACACTGTGGAGCCTGCACCTAACATTGTGCCAGAGGCCAATGAAGCCAATGATGCACCTGCAACAGATGTGCAGCCTGACGCCTCTGTTGATGCCACTGCTCCTGTTCCACTACCAAGGCCACACACTATCGAGCAAGCATTCAACTATGGCCAACTTATCACTATAAAATGGCCTTTTCTGACTCCTCCGCCTGCTGTTGGTCCTCAGTTTGACTATCACGTTGAGCACAGGTCTCAGGTTCAGAAGCCAATGCCAAGGTTGCCCAGGTTTCCAGGTACTGCATCTGCACCCGAATCTTTTAATATCAATGGCTTCAAGGCACACAACACCTTCTTCGATAGCGCCAAGAACCCCTACACCAAGGCAAGAATATCTTCTGATCGGTTCTGGAGCTATCAGCAGCGCAGTTATTACTGATGCATTCTGTACAATCAAGGTCGCATTTTCCCACATATGCATCTTGACACTGAAGCCATAACTGAAGACTTATGTGTCTTGGCACATTCGCGGATTTTTAATAAAAAAAGGGAACTTCAAGAAGAACGGCAAGCAAGTTGCTGCTCAAGTGAACAAGCCCAAGTCTGGTCCTAAGTGCTTCTACTGCAAAGGGACTGGTCACTGGAAGCGGAACTACCCCAAGTGATTGGCGGATAAGAAGGATGGCAAAGTGAACATAAGTATATTTGATATACATGTTATTGATGTGTGCTTTACTAGTGTTTATAGCAACCCTCAGTATTTGATACTAGTTCAGTTGCTAAGATTAGTAACTCGAAACTGGAGTTGCAGAATAAACAGAGACTAGTTAAGGGTGAAGCGACGATGTGTGTTGGAAGTGGTTCCAAGATTGATATGATCATCATCACACACTCCCTATACTTTCGGGATTAGTGTTGAACCTAAATAAGTGTTATTTGGTGTTTGCGTTGAGCATGAATATGATTTGATCATGTTTATTGTAATACGGTTATTCATTTAAGTAAGAGAATAAATTGTTGTTCTGTTTACATGAATAAAACCTTATATGGTTACACACCCAATGAAAATAGTTCGTTGGATATCGATCGTAGTGATACACATAATCATAATATTGAAACCAAAAGATGCAAAGTTAATAATGGTAGTGCAACTTATTTGTGGCACTGCCGTTTAGGTCATATTGGTGTAAAGCGCATGAAGAAACTCCATGCTGATGGGTTTTTGGAATTACTTGATTATGAATCACTTGATGCTTGCGAACCATGCCTCATGGGCAAGATGACTAAAACGCCGTTCTCCGGAACAATGGAGCGAACAACTGACTTATTGGAAATAATACATACTGATGTATGCGGTCCGATGAGTGTTAAGGCTCACGGCAAATATCGTTATTTTCTGACCTTCACAGATGATTTGAGCAGATATGGGTATATCCACTTAATGAAACACAAGTCTGAAACAGTTGAAAAGTTCAAAGAATTTCAGAGTGAAGTGGAGAATCATCGTAACAAAAATAAAAGTTTCTACGATATGATCACAGAAGTAAAATATTTGAGTTACGAGTTTGGCCTTCAATTAAAACAATGTGAAATAGTTTCACTACTCACGCCACCTGGAACACCACAGTGTAATGGTGTGTCCGAACATCGTAACCGTACTTTATTAGATATGGTGCGATCTATGATGTCTCTTACCAATTTACCACTATCGTTTTGGGGTTATGCATTAGAGACAGCTACATTCACGTTAAATAGGGCACCATCTAAATCCGTTGAGACGACACCATATGAACTATGGTTTGGCAAGAAACCTAAGCTATCGTTTCTTAAAGTTTGAGGTTGCAATGCTTATGTGAAAAAGTTTCAACCTGGTAAGCTCAAACCCAAATCGGAGAAGTGCATCTTCATAGGATACCCAAAAGAAAATGTTGGGTACACCTTCTATCACAGATCCGAAGGCAAGACATTCGTTGCTAAGAATGGATCCTTTCTAGAGAAGGAGTTTCTCTTAGAAGAAGTGAGTGGGAGGAAAGTAGAACTTGATAAGGTAATTGTACCTTCTCCCTTATTGGAAAGTAGTTCATCACAGAAATCTGTTCCTGTGACTACTACACCAATTAGTGAGGAAGCTAAGGATGATGATCATGTAACTTCAGATCAAGTTACTACCGAATCTCGTAGGTTAACCAGAGTGACATCCGCACCAGAGTGGTACGGTAATCTTGTTCTGGAGGTCATTCTACTTGACTATGACAAACCTACGAACTATGAGGAAGCGATGATGAGCCTAGATTCCGCAAAATGGCTTGAGGCCATGAAATCTGAGATAGGATCCATGTATGAGAACAAAGTATGGACTTTGGTTGACTTGCCTGATGTTAGGCAAGCCATTGAGATTAAATGGATCTTCAAGAGGAAGACAGACGCTGATAGTAGTGTTACTATCTACAAAGCTAGAATTGTCGCAAAAGGTTTTTGACAAGTTCAAGGTGTTGACTACGATGAGAGTTTCTCACTCGTATCTATGCTTAAGTCTATCCGAATCATGTTAGCAATTGCCACATTTTATGAAATCTGGCAAATGGATAAACAAAACTACATTCCTTAATGGATTTATTGTATATGATGCAACCAGAAGGTTTTGTCAATCCTAAAGGTGTTAACAAAATGTGCAAGCTCCAGCGATCCATCTATGGACTGGTGCAAGCATCTGAGAGTTGGAATATACGCTTTGATGAGTTGATCAAAGCATATAGTTTTATACAGACTTGCGGTGAAGCCTGTATTTATAAGAAAGTGAGTGGGAGCACTACAACATTTCTGATAAATATATGTGAATGACATATTGTTGATCGGAAATAATGTAGAATTATTCTGCAAAGCATAAAGGAGTGTTTGAAAGGAGTTTTTAAAGAAAGACCTCGGTGAAGCTGCTTACATATTGAGCATCAAGATCTATAGAGATAGATCAAGACGCTTGATAAGTTTTTTCAATGAGTACATACCTTGACAAGATTTTGAAGTAGTTCAAAATGGAACAGTCAAAAAGGAGTTCTTGCCTATGTTACAAGGTGTGAAGTTGAGTAAGACTCAAAACCCGACCACGGCAGAAAATAGAGAGAGAATGAAAGTCATTCCCTATGCCTCAGCCATAGGTTCTATAAAGTATGCCATGCTGTGTACCAGACCTATTGTATACCCTGCCCTGAGTTTGGCAAAGGAGTACAATAGTGATCTAGGAGTAGATCACTGGACATTGGTCAAAATTATCCTTAGTGAAATAAGGATATGTTTCTCGATTATGGAGGTGACAAAATGTTCGTCGTAAAGGGTTACATCGATGCAAGTTTTGACACTGATCCAGATGACTCTAAGTCTCAATCTGGATACATATTGAAAGTGGGAGCAATTAGCTAGAGTAGCTCCATGCAAAGCATTGTTGACATAGAAATTTGCAAAATACTTACGGATCTGAATGTGGCAGACCCGTTGACTAAACTTCTCTCACAAGCAAAACATGATCACACCTCGGTACTCTTTGGGTGTTAATCACATAGCGACGTGAACTAGATTATTGACTCTAGTAAACCCTTTGGGTGTTGGTCACATGTCGATGTGAACTATGGGTGTTAATCACATGGTGATGTGAACTATTGATGTTAAGTCACATGGCGATGTGAACTAGATTATTGACTCTAGTGCAAGTGGGAGACTGAAGGAAATATGCCCTAGAGGCAATAATAAAGCTATTATTTATTTCCTTATATCATGGTAAATGTTTATTAATCATGCTAAGAATTGTATTAACCGGAAACATAATACTTGTGTGAATACATAGACACAAAAAGTCACTAGTATGCCTCTACTTGACTAGCTCGTTGATCAAAGATGGTTATGTTTCCTAACCATAGACATGTGTTGTAATTTGATTAACGGGATCACATCATTAGGAGAATGATGTGATTGACATGACCCATTCCATTAGCTTAGCACCCGATCGTTTAGTATGTTGCTATTGCTTTCTTCATGACTTATACATGTTCCTATGACTATGAGATTATGCAACTCCCGTTTACCGGAGGAACACTTTGTGTGCTACCAAACGTCACAACGTAACTGGGTGATTATAAAGGAGCTCTACAGGTGTCTCCAAAGGTAGTGTTGGGTTGGCGTATTTCGAGATTAGGATTTGTCACTCCGATTGTCGGAGAGGTATCTCTGGGCCCTCTCGGTAATGCACATCACATAAGCCTTGCAACATTGCAACTAATGAGTTAGTTGCGAGATGATGTATTACGAAACGAGTAAAGAGACTTGCCGGTAACGAGATTGAACTAGGTATTGAGATACCGACGATCGAATCTCGGGCAAGTAACATACCGATGACAAAGGGAACAACGTATGTTGTTATGCGGTCTGACCGATAAAGATCTTCGTAGAATATGTGGGAGCCAATATGAGCATCCAGGTTCCGCTATTGGTTATTGACCGGAGACGTGTCTCGGTCATGTCTACATTGTTCTCGAACCCGTAGGGTCCGCATGCTTAAGGTTTCGATGACAGTTATATTATGAGTTTATGAGTTTTGATGTACCAAAGGAGTTTGGAGTCCCAGATGAGATTGGGGACATGACGAGGAGTCTCGAAATGGTCGAGACGTAAAGATCGATATATTGGACGACTATATTCGGACATCGGAAAGGGTTTCGAGTGATTCGAGGTATTTCGGGAGTACCGGGGAGTTACGGGAACGTATTGGGCCTTAATGGGCCATACGGAAAGGAGAGAAAGGCCTCAAAGGGTGGCCGCACCCCTCCCCATGGGCTGTCCGAATTGGACTAGGGAGGGGGGCGGCCCCTTCCTTCCTTCTCCTTTTCCCTTCCATTTCCTTCCCTCCTACTCCTACTACTTGGAAGGGCTCCTAGTTCTACTAGGAAAGGGGGAATCCTACTCCCGGTGGGAGTAGGACTCCCCTAGGGCGCGCCATAGAGAGGCCGGCCCCTCCCCTCCTTACTCCTTTATATACGTGGCCAGGGGGCACCCCATAGACACACAAGTTGATCTTCGTGATCGTTCTCTTAGCCGTGTGCGGTGCCCCCTTCCACCATAATCCTCGATAATATTGTAGCGGTGCTTAGGCGAAGCCCTGCGACAGTAGAACATCAAGATCGTCACCACACCATCGTGCTGACGGAACTCTTCCCCGACATTATGATGGATTGGAGTCCAGGGATTGTCATCGAGCTGAATGTGTGCTAGAACTCGAAGGTGCCGTAGTTTCGGTGCTTGATCGGTCGGGCCGTGAAGACGTACGACTACATCAACCGCGTTGTTATAACGCTTCCTCTTCCGGTCTACGAGGGTACGTAGACAATACTCTCCCCTCTCGTTGCTATGCATCACCATGATCTTGCATGTGCGTAGGAATTTTTTTTAAATTACTACGTTCCCCAACAGTGGTATCAGAGCCTACGTTTTATGCGTTGATGTTATGCACGAGTAGAACACAAGTGAGTTGTGGGCGATATAAGTCATACTACTTACCAGCATGTCATACTTTGGTTCGGCGGTATTGTTGGATGAAGCGGCCCGGACCGACATTACGCGTACGCTTACGCGAGATTGGTTCTACCGACGTGCTTTGCACACAGGTGGCTGGCGGGTGTTAGTTTCTCCAACTTTAGTTGAACCGAGTGTGGCTACGCCGGTCCTTGCGAAGGTTAAAACAGCACCAACTTGACAAACTATCGTTGTGGTTTTGATGCGTAGGTAAGAACGGTTCTTGCTAAGCCCGTAGCAGCCACGTAAAACTTGCAACAACAAAGTAGAGGACGTCTAACTTGTTTTTGCAGGGCATGTTGTGATGTGATATGGTCAAGACATGATGCTAAATTTTATTGTATGAGATGATCATGTTTTGTAACCGAGTTATCGGCAACTGGCAGGAGCCATATGGTTGTCGCTTTATTGTATGCAATGCAATCGCGCTGTAATGCTTTACTTTATCACTAAGCGGTAGCGATAGTCGTGGAAGCATAAGATTGGCGAGACGACAACGATGCTACGATGGAGATCAAGGTGTCGCGCCGGTGACGATGGTGATCATGACGGTACTTCGGAGATGGAGATCACAAGTACAAGATGATGATGGCCATATCATATCACTTATATTGATTGCATGTGATGTTTATCTTTTATGCATCTTATCTTGCTTTGATTGACGGTAGCATTATAAGATGATCCCTCACTAAATTATCAAAGTATAAGTGTTCTCCCTGAGTATGCACCGTTGCGAAAGTTCTTCGTGCTGAGACACCACGTGATGATCGGGTGTGATAGGCTCTACGTTCAAATACAACGGGTGCAAAACAGTTGCACACGCGGAATACTCAGGTTAAACTTGACGAGCCTAGCATATAACAGATATGGCCTCGGAACACGGAGACCGAAAGGTCGAGCGTGAATCATATAGTAGATATGATCAACATAGTGATGTTCACCATTGAAACTACTCCATCTCACGTGATGATCGGACATGGTTTAGTTGATTTGGATCACGTGATCACTTAGAGGATTAGAGGGATGTCTATCTAAGTGGGAGTTCTTAAGTAATATGATTAATTGAACTTTAATTTATCATGAACTTAGTCCTAGTAGTATTAGCATATCTATGTTGTAGATCAATAGCTCGCGTTTAGCTCCCCTGTTTTATTTTTGATATGTTCCTAGAGAAAACTAAGTTGAAAGATGTTAGTAGCAATGATGCGGATTGGATCCGTGATCTGAGGTTTATCCTCATTGCTGCACAGAAGAATTATGTCTTTGATGCACCGCTAGGTGACAAACCTATTGCAGGAGCAGATGCAGATGTTATGAACATTTGGCTAGCTCAATATGATGACTACTTGATAGTTTAGTGCACCATGCTTAAACGGCTTAGAATCGGGACTTCAAAGACGTTTTGAACGTCATGGACCATATGAGATGTTCCAGGAGTTGAAGTTAATATTTCAAGCAAATACCCGAGTTGAGAGATATGAAGTCTCCAACAAGTTCTATAGCTAAAAGATGGAGGAGAATAGCTCAAGCAGTGAGCATGTGCTCAGATTGTCTGGGTACTACAATCGCTTGAATCAAGTGGGAGTTAATCTTCCAGATAAAATAGTGATTGACAGAATTCTCTAGTCACCATCACCAAGTTAGTAGAACTTCGTGATGAACTATAATATGCAAGGGATAACGGAAACGATTCCCAAGCTCTTCGTGATGCTGAAATCGACGAAGGTAGAAATCAAGAAAAGCATCAAGTGTTGATGGTAAACAAAACCACTAGTTTCAAGTAAAGGGACAAAGGGAAGAAAGGGGAACTTCAAGAAGAACGGCAAGCAAGTTGCTGCTCAAGTGAAAAAACCCAAGTCTACCTAAGCCTGAAACTGAGTGCTTCTACTGCAAAGGGACTGGTCACTGGAAGCGGAACTACCCCAAGTAATTGGTGGATAAGAAGGATGGCAAAGTGAACATAAGTATATTTGATATACATGTTATTGATGTGTACTTTACTAGTGTTTATAGCAACCCCTCAGTATTTGATACTAGTTCAGTTGCTAAGATTAGTAACTCGAAACGGGAGTTGCGGAATAAACAGAGACTAGTTAAGGGTGAAGTGACGATGTGTGTTGGAAGTGGTTCCAAGATTGATATGATCATCATCGCACACTCCCTATACTTTCGGGATTAGTGTTGAACCTAAATAAGTGTTATTTGGTGTTTGCGTTGAGCATGAATATGATTTGATCATGTTTATTGCAATACGGTTATTCATTTAAGTAAGAGAATAAATTGTTGTTCTGTTTACATGAATAAAACCTTATATGGTTACACACCCAATGAAAATGGTTCGTTGGATCTCGATCGTAGTGATACACATATTCATAATATTGAAACCAAAAGATGCAAAGTTAATAATGATATGGTGCAACTTATTTGTGGCACTGCCGTTTAGGTCATATTGGTGTAAAGCGCATGAAGAAAATCCATGCTGATGGGCTTTTGGAATCACTTGATTATGAATCAGTTGATGCTTGCGAACCATGCCTCATGGGCAAGATGACTAAGACTCCGTTCTCCGGAACAATGGAGCGAGCAACAGATTTGTTGGAAATCATACATACTGATGTATGTGGTCCGATGAATATTGAGGCTCGCGGCAGGTATCATTATTTTCTGATCTTCACAGATGATTTGAGCAGATATGAGTATATCTACTTGATGAAACACAAGTCTGAAACATTTGAAAAGTTCAAAGAATTTCAGAGTGAAGTGGAGAATCATCGTAACAAAAATAAAAGTTTCTACGATATGATCGCAGAAGTAAAATATTTGAGTTACGAGTTTGGCCTTCAGTTAAAAACAATGTGAAATAGTTTCACTACTCACGCCACCTGGAACACCACAGCATAATGGTGTGTCCGAACGTCATAACCGTACTTTATTAGATATGGTGCGATCTATGATGTCTCTTACCGATCTACCACTATCGTTTTGGGGTTATGCATTAGAGACAGCTGCATTCACGTTAAATAGGGCACCATCTAAATCCGTTGAGACGACACCGTATGAACTATGGTTTGGCAAGAAACCTAAGCTGTCATTTCTTAAAGTTTGAGGTTGCAATGCTTATGTGAAAAAGTTTCAACCTGATAAGCTCTAACCCAAATCGGAGAAGTGCGTCTTCATAGGATACCCAAAAGAAAATGTTGGGTACACCTTCTATCACAGATCCGAAGGCAATATATTGCTTTTGAATGGATCCTTTCTAGAAAAGGTAGTTCATCACAGAAATCTATTCCTGTGATTACTACACTGATTAGTGAGGAAGCTAATGATGATGATCATGTAACTTCAGATCAAGTTACTACCGAACCTCGTAGGTAAACCAGAGTGAGATCCGCACCAGAGTGGTACGGTAATCCTGTTCTGGAGGTCATGTTACTTGACCATGATGAGTCTACGAACTATGAGGAAGCGATGATGAGCCCAGATTCCGCGAAATGGCTTGAGGCCATGAAATTTGAGATGAGATCCATGTATAAGAACAAAGTATGGACTTTGATTGACTTTCCCAAAGATCGGCGAGCCATTGAGATTAAATGGATCTTCAAGAGGAAGACGGATGCTGATAGTAGTGTTACTATCTACAAAGCTAGAATTTCGCAAAAAGGTTTTCGTACAAGTTCAAGGTGTTGACTACGATGAGAGTTTCTCGACTCGTATCTATGCTTAAGTCTGTCCAGAATCATGTTAGCAATTGCCGCATTTTATGAAATCTGGCAAATGGATAAACAAAACTGCATTCCTTAAAGGATTTATTAAAGAAGAGTTGTATATGATGCAACCAGAAGGTTTTGTCAATCCTAAAGGTACTAACAAAATATGCAAGCTCCAGCGATCCATCTATGGACTGGTGCAAGCATCTCGGAGTTGGAATATACGCTTTGATAAGTTGATCAAAGCATATAGTTTTATACAGACTTGCGGTGAAGCCTGTATTTACAAGAAAGTGAGTGGGAGCACTACAGCATTTCTGATAAGTATATGTGAAAGACATATTGTTGATCGGAGATAATGTAGAATTATTCTGCAAAGCATAAAGGAATGTTTGAAAGGAGTTTTTCAAAGAAAGACCTCGGTGAAGCTGCTTACATATTGAGCATCAAGATCTATAGAGATAGATCAATACGCTTGATAAGTTTTTTCAATGAGTACATACCTTGACAAGATTTTGAAGTAGTTCAAAATGGAACAGTCAAAAAGGAGTTCTTGCCTGTGTTACAAGGTGTGAAGTTGAGTAAGACTCAAAACCCGACCACGGCAGAAGATAGAGAGAGAATGAAAGTCATTCCCTATGCCTCAGCCATAGGTTCTATAAAGTATGCCATGCTGTGTACCAGACCTATTGTATACCCTGCCCTGAGTTTGGCAAGGAGTACAATAGTGATCTAGGAGTAGATCACTGGACATTGGTCAAAATTATCCTTAGTGGAATAAGGATATGTTTCTCGATTATGGAGGTGACAAAAGGTTCGTCGTAAAGGGTTACGTCGATGCAAGTTTTGACACTGATCCAGATGACTCTAAGTCTCAATCTGGATACATATTGAAAGTGGGAGCAATTAGCTAGAGTAGCTCCATGCAGAGCATTGTTGACATAGAAATTTGCAAAATACTTACGGATCTGAATGTGGCAGACCCGTTGACTAAACTTCTCTCACAAGCAAAACATGATCACACCTCAGTACTCTTTGGGTGTTAATCACATAGCGATGTGAACTAGATTATTGACTCTAGTAAACCCTTTGGGTGTTGGTCACATGTCGATGTGAACTATGGGTGTTAATCACATGGTGATGTGAACTATTGATGTTAAATCACATGGCGATGTGAACTAGATTATTGACTCTAGTGCAAGTGGGAGACCTGAAGAAATATGCCCTAGCATAATAAAGTTATATTTATTTCCTTATTTCATGATAAATGTTTATTATTCATGCTAGAAATTGTATAACCCGGAAACATAAATACATGTGTGAATACATAACAACACAGTGTCACTAGTATGCCTCTACTTGACTAGCTCGTTGATCAAAGATGGTTAATTTTCCTAACCATAGACATGAGTTGTCATTTGTAACGGATCACATCATTAGGAGAATGATGTGATTGGACTTGAACCCATTCCGTTTAGCTTCACTTGATCGTTTAGTTTGTTGCTATTTGCTTTCTTCATGACTTATACATGCTCCTATGACTATGAGATTTTGCAACTCCCGTTTACCGGAGGAACACTTTGTGTGCCACCAAACGTCACAACGTAACTAGCTAATTATAAAGGTGCTCTACAGGTGTCTCCGAAGGTACTTGTTGGGTTGGCGTATTTTGAGATTAGGATTTGTCACTCTGATTGTTGGAGAGGTATCTTTGGGCCCACTCGGTAATGCACATCACTATAAGCCTTGCAAGCATTGCAACTAATGAGTTAGTTGCGGATGATGTATTACGGAACGAGTAAAGAGACTTGCCGGTAACGAGATTGAACTAGGTATTGAGATACCGACGATCGAATCTCGGGCAAGTAACATACCGATGACAAAGGGAACAACGTATGTTGTTATGCGGTCTGACGATAAAGATCTTCATAGAATATGTAGGAGCCAATATGAGCATCCAGGTTGCTATTGGTTATTGACCGGAGAACGTGTCTCGGTCATGTCTACATTGTTCTCGAACCCGTAGGGTCCGCACGCTTAAGGTTTCGATGACAGTTATATTATGAGTTTATGAGTTTTGATGTACCCGAAGGAGTTCGGAGTCCCGGATGAGATCGGGGACATGACGAGGAGTCTCGAAATTGTCGAGACGTAAAGATCGATATATTGGACGACTATATTTGGACATCGGAAAGGTTCCGAGTGATTCGGGTATTTTCGGGAGTACCGGGGAGTTACGGGAATTCGTATTGGGCCTTAATGGGCCATACGGGAAAGGAGAGAAAGGCCTCAAAGGGTGGCCGCACCCCTCCCCATGGGCTGGTCCGAATTGGACTAGGGAGGGGGGGCCCTTCCTTCCTTTTGCCTTTTCCCTTCCCTTTCCTTCCCTCCTACTCCTACTACTTGGAAGGGCTCCTAGTTCTACTAGGAAAAGGGGAATCCTACTCCCGGTGGGAGTAGGACTCCCCTAGGGCGCGCCATAAAGAGGGTCGGCCCCTCCCCTCCTCCACTCCTTTATATATGTGGCCAGGGGACACCCCATAGACACACAAATTGATCTTCGTGATCGTTCTCTTAGCCGTGTGCGGTGCCCCCCTCCACCATAATCCTCGATAATATTGTAGCGGTTCTTAGGCGAAGCCCTGCGACGGTAGAACATCAAGATCGTCACCACGCCGTCGTGCTGACGGAACTCTTCCCCGACATTTTGCTGGATCGGAGTCCGGGGATCGTCATCGAGCTGAACGTGTGCTAGAACTCGGAGGTGCCGTAGTTTCGGTGCTTGATCGGTCGGGCCGGGAAGACGTACGACTACATCAACCGCGTTGTGCTAACGCTTCCGCTTCCGGTCTACAAGGGTACGTAGACAACACTCTTCCCTCTCATTGGTATGCATCACCATGATCTTGCGTGTGCGTAGGAAATTTTTTGAAATTACTACGTTCGCCAACACTTAGCTCAAGGGGAATAAGGTGAAGACGAGGTCTTCTGAGTTGAATCTCAGTCTCCCTAACCAGACGTACAGTTGTCACAGCAATTGGAACTGGTCCAACAAATCATTGTCTTCAACGAGTCACTGGTTTCATCTTTCCTTCTCTTTACTTATTGTTGGTCCTTGTGAAGTCATTGTATGATTGCATTATCTTTTGTCTTCATTGAGTGACTGCTTGTTCTGATTGGTTTCACAATATCTTCCTACCTGATCTTTACTGCCTAGCTGCTATTAGTCATTGTGCTTTCACTTCATTGAATACTTGACTATGGTTTGCCTAGTATAGTCTACCTTCCGCTGCATGGTAATAGGTTTATTTCTATCGTTTGTCTTCAAAACTTTCATATTTTTGAAGACTTTCATAAAAAATGCCTATTCACTCCTCCCCCTCTAGTCGATCACTAACACTTTCAGTCTCATATAAAGTAATTTTCTTCATGTTGCAAGAGAAAATGATTTTTTTTTCTCTAGAAACTCATATAAAAAATCTTGCCATGGCAACTATTTGCAGAAGCAAAAGTGCGTAGCGGTAGAAGATTATTGCCATGTCAATTGATGGCAATTTGCCATAGCAAATATATGTCTAGTCATAGTGATTTTGCCATGGTATAATAAATTAAACGATGTCTAAAATTTATGAGAAATGAACGAAAAAACGGGTATGAATTATAGCAATTTGCCATTGCAACTATTTACTAAACAAAGCCGTCATGGCAACTGTTTGACGCGGCTCCTCTCCGCCGCTCCCCTCAGCCTCGGTATCCCCCGCCGCGTACATGCTGGGAACCGACAAGCGCTGCTCCTCTCCACCCCCGCCTCCCCCGTCGTGGTACACGGCGCTCACCGCTCCCCTCCGCCTCGCAACTCCTGTGACTCGATAGTGCGGGGTGTGTGTGTATGTGTGTGGTAGAAATGAATGAATAAGGCCAACTCCATCGCGCGACCCCATCCTGTCCGGTCCCGTCCATTTGAGGTAAAACGAATAAACGAGACGGCCCAGCGCGCGACAGCCCGGATCTATCTGGTCCGTTTTGTGTTCGGGCCGACCCATTTCAGGCGCATCTTTGCGTCGGGTTTGGGTCGTCGCGGACACCGAACGGACGCGCCGCTCGTCCGCGTGGCGGGGCGGCCACCTACCTCCTGCTCGTCAACATCAATGCGCACGGGTGGCAGACCCCAACTGTCATCGGCCCAGTGGAAGGTCGCCGTCCTTCTTAAATGGGGAACCCGTGGACCGGTCGTCGTCCACACTGCTCCACTCCATCCAGCGGCCTCTTCGAAACCCGACCGCGCTAAACCCTAGCCCCCTCCCTTGTCGAGCTCGCCGGCCGGCCACCCTCGACGCCATGAGCTTCTGGAACCGTAAGGGGAAGCACGGCCGCGAGGCCGGCTCCTTGTCGGGGCGCCGTGCCGGCTCCAGGAAGAAGGAGGCCGCATCACCACCACGCCGGGCCCCCGCGCCGACGGCTTTCTCCATCACCCCCACGTCCGCCGGCGAGCGCGACCGGCACTACGTCCGTGCTTTGGTGTGCCGCCGTTATTGGGAGACGAGGACGCCGCTCCCCTGGAGCGACGTCCACCTCCCCAACAACTGGCACCTGTCCGCCGATCGTGTGCCGATCCCGGCGAGCGGCCGTGCACGCCGTCAAGAGATCGCGCGCCGCCGCCTCCTCCTCCCCGACGACCTGTACTACGACCACAGGTATGCCCCCGACTCCCCGCTGTGGGACACATGGATCCAGGACGAGCACGACGTGCGGCGCGCGTCCTACTTCGCCGACACCGTGTCGGGGCCGCGGAGGCCATGTGCAGAGGCGCGCGGGCGTACGCGGGTGCGCGGCCTGACGGCCACGCCGTCACCTTCCTCGTCTCCGTCGCCACCTCCCCCTCCTCGCATGACAGCGGAGGAGGAGGCCTGTCTCCTGCAGCGTGTCATGGACGACTCCATGAACACGCACGACGAGCGGCAGTGGGATGGCCTGGAGGAGACCATGGCCCTCTCTGCCGCCGGGGACATCGCCTTCCCGGAGCTGCAGATGGCGGCCGTCACCTGTGGACGCCACCGGCCTACGTCGACCTCGTCAGCGACGACGACAACACCGGCTGCCAGTGAAGACGGTGACGGCCACGGCACCGACGGGCATGGCAGGAGCGCGCGGGTGCGTTTTTTTATTTTATTTTTATATATTAATTATGAAACTGGGCCTTTTAAGTGGTAGTGGAAACTGGGCCGTTTTGTGGCCAACCCCTATATATGTTTTATATTTTTTTAAATGTGTTTATTTACTTTTTTTTAGTTATTTCATTCTAGTTTTTATATTTTTTTTATTCACGTCCATCCCGGATGCGATTTGGGGTGCGGTCGCGCGGTGGGCGCACGCATGACCCATCTAACAAAGCCGGATACGTGCGAATCTATCGACGCTCCAAAGGGACAAAATCTGGTCAATCCGGACGTCCGTTTAAGGTCGCGCGGTGGAGTTGGCCTAAGAGGAGCTGGCCGTGGTCGATTCATTATGTGATTCGTGCTGGAATAAATTGACGGCGACGAAGCCGTTCAGGATGAGATGTCAGATTCCCGACGATTGGGCGTTATCATTTGGGGAAAAAAGTACTCAAGGAAAACTCGGTGGCCCTGCATGTGCGTGTCCCAAATCCGCTCTTGCATGTTGTGGTACTTCCAGGATTACTTCAACTCTTCAAGGGGAACTAAGGGAGTTCTTAGCGGATCTATGGAGGCAGGCTAGTAGCGAGTAGTCCCCTTGGATTTTATGCGGAATGGAGAGTAATCCCCGGTTGTAAAAAGTGGACCGGCATCTTGCTCTTTCTCTCTACGAATACATGATACGTGTGCTTGTTCGTCGTATTTAAAAAAAGATAGCAAGAACCATGCCTCTCGAGCAAAGGAACTGTGCCGGATAAAGCGGAGGAATTTGGTAGAAAAATATGCCAGGAAGAAGAATTCCAAACGCACCAGTGTATGCACCCGCACGGCGAGGGCAAAGTCCGTCAAGTTCGACAGGACTTAACTCGACACTTTGTCGTGCGGAAATCGCTAGTAGGGCAGATCTTTTTCCACTTACGAAACCATGAAAAACTGAACTGAAGTTTCCATACAGGCCACGTAAACTCACGTGGAGTACCTCCCCCGGTCGTTTCGGTTGTTCCCTGGGCCATGTCGCGTCCTCCACCGCTGTCGCCGAGTTGACACGGCCGATAGCCGCCACCGAAGCTGGCTGAGTGCCTAGGCCCCGCTAGCATTTATAGGTGGCCCCACATTTTCAGACCCACCAACGACTCTCCAGTACGGTAGTCAAGTCAAACCAGCCCCAGAAGAGTCAACACCAGACCCCACCTCCAGTACTCCCCTCAACCTAGCGTTCTTCTACCCTGCTTCACCCGACACCTTGCTTTAGAAGAGTCGCCACTCGCCACCAACGCATCTTCCACCGCTAGCTCGTCGGCTCGTCGGCTCGCCCAAGCGGCCAAACGCCATGGCCTCGCACCACCGCGGCCGCATCCCCTCCTACCTCGCCACCGCCGCTGCCCTCCTCCTTGCCTTCCTCCTCCCGCCGCTGGCCGCTTCCCAGTGGCAGAACTGCGGCAAGAACGGCAACTTCGACCAGAACAGCACCTACCAGGCTAACATCCGGGCCCTCTCCGTCACCCTTCCCAAGAACGCCTCCTCGTCGCGGACGCTATTCGCGGCCGACAGCTTTGGCACCGTTCCGGACATCGTCTACGCGCTCGCGCTCTGCCGCGGCGACGCCAACGCCTCTGCCTGCGGCGCTTGCGTCTCCGACGGCTTCAAGGACGCGCAGCAGCTCTGCCCCTACAGTAAGGTCGCCGCCGTCTACTACGACCTCTGCTACCTTGGCTTCTCCAACCAAGACATCCTCTCCGCCACCGACGGCGACAACAACGCCTTCACGCTGGTGAACAGCGAAAACGTGACCGTGCCAGCGAAGGTGTTCGAAGCCGCCGTGAGCGTCCTCATGAACGCCACCGCGGATTACGCGGCCGCGGACTCCTCCAGGAGGTTCGGCACAGGGGAGGAGGGGTTCGAGACGATCGACAAGGCGAAACCCAAGATTTACGGTGTGGCGCAGTGCAGGCCGGATATGTCACCGGCAGATTGCCGGAGCTGTCTCGCAGATATCATTACGTACATCCCTCAGCACTTAACAGGGAGGCGGGGTGCTAGGGTTGTTGGATTGCGGTGCAACTACAGGTATGAGCAGTATTCCTTCTTCACCGGGCCGTCTATGCTGCAGCTCCCGGCGCCATCCGTGGGGGCACCTCCATCTCCAGCGCCGGCCAACGTGACGCCACCGCCAGTCGGAGGAGGTGAGCTTGGAGAAATAATTTCATCTTATTTGCACCATTCAGTCTTTAGACCAGAAGTAATTTCAAAATTGAGGGACAAAAACAGTGAGGTTTTATTTTTTCGGGAAGGTAAAACGGTGAGGTTCGATCTGCGAAGAAACCAAAAAGTACAAACTCAAGGTGGACAGGATCAATTTCTATTATTTAATTTGATTCTAGCATATAATTATAGAGTGTCAACACCAGCCAGGGGCCTTTTTACAGTCTGATTCAGTTGTGCTAAAATAAGTAATCCAGTCTTCAGAGCTCTGTAAAGAACTCGGAATAAATTAGTTTGTAGGACAGCTGAGACAAAACAAACCTTGGTAAACTAAAAAAGTAAGTAATGAGGGAAAGATTGCTCTCAACAAGAAACTTTGAAAATTTCTGTTGTTTGGTCTTGACTACTGCGCAGTCGCGTAGCTATCAGTTAATTGACTGTGCAACAGCCATCACCGGTGTGGGCAAGCGAAAATCCTACACTTACGGACAAGAAGGCACGGAGGGAACGCACGGGATTACGTGTCCCGAGTCCCGACTAATTTCCCTCCCCTCCTCCCTGATTTCAACTGTGGACCTTCCTGAATTCCAATGAACCATTGCCAGGTCAGTCCGTAGGTTGTCGTACGTTAATCTGTGTCCGTAAGTCTAGCAAAACCCGGGCAAGCATCATGGGTTGGATCCGGCAGGCGGCCGTGCTTCCAGCTCCACCACTCGGCGATGCAACTCTACTGTAGCCGGTTGCACCTCCGGCCCAAAACAGATGCAGCTCTGCCACCGCTGATTGCAGCTCCGCACACTCATCAGTTCTAGCTTTGCCCTTTGCCGGTTGCAGCTCCTCCACTCGTCGGTTCCAGCTCTGACCTCGAGCGCTGCTAGCGAGTGTTGCGACGCAGCGAGGGGTGCTGGAACCGGTATCTAATGGCCAGTGCATAGAAAAGCTGGAAGAAGAGGTCTGCTTTGTTGGGGCGTGCAAGGCTTTTTGCTGCAAGTCCGGGGTGTCATGCTGGGACTGTCGACGAAATTTACTGGAATCAGCGGTCTGCGGTGCTGCGATGGGCCATCTTGCGTGCTAGGATGTTGGAACCGGCGGTGACATTTGTTGGAACCAGCTACTTTGGGTGTTGTGATGGGCTTTTGTGCAATGCCACAATCTAACGACGAGTCGCAGTGACATTTGTTGGAACCGGCTACTTGTGGTGTTGTGATGGGCTTTTGGCATGCCATGATGTCGTGCAATGCCACAACCTAACAACGATGACCGAAGACTAACTAGTTGACAAGCGCTCCCCGGAAGCCTCACAACGATCAGCATTATTTGGCGCACTCTCAGCCGCCGTCACATGTCACGCTTTGGACACGTCATTTCGATTTTTTTTCCGCACCTGTTTTCGGCTTTTTACCGGTTTTTTAGGTTTTTTCGACGTTTTGGTTTTTCATCGTAAAAAAAATTATGAAAAAATGTGTTTTTTTCTTCCGCAAGAGGGACCATTTTGCTTTTGAGAGAGGCACAACCATGCCTCTCGGAAACAAAAAATATATGTTTTATGATTTTTTTTCACGAGAGGCACGACCGTGCCTCTCGGGAAATAAAAAAACGCGTTTTTTTAATCTTCCATCAGAGGCATGGTTTTGCTTCTGCGAGAGGCACTATCATGCCTGTACGTCCTCTTGAAAACGAAAAAAATGCATTTTCTATTTTTTTTTGTTCCGCGAGCGGCACGGTTGTGATTTTGCGAGAGACATGGCCGTGCCTCTTTCGAAAAAGAAAAAAAACCGTGCTCCCGGTTTGGTTTTTTCTCGTGAATTTTTTTCATTAAAACCTATCGACATGAGATTTAGTTTTGAAGGTCTCGACACAAGGAATCCATCAATGAAAATAATGCGAGATTTGGACGCACGATTTGGGAGATAAAACATTTTGAATAAACACATCTGCGAAAAAAAATAAAATCTCTCAGGTTGCAAGAAGCACATGCAGCACAACACTTTGTTACAATCTAAAAAAAATAAGAGTGATCTTTGCTAAGAGTATTCCTCAATTAATGATTTTGCGGTGACATGGTGCTACTATGCCCAACGGAGATGGAACGGCGGACGGTGCTGCGACCCGCCGATGACGAAGATGGACTCGATGTTGGGCAGGGACGCAGTTTCGGTGCCTTAAAGACACCTGTCTTTGGGTCACTGACATGTGGACCAGCCATCTATTAGGCCCATATATTATAGACACAAAGATAGGTGCCTTAAGACACCGAAACATAGTCCGTTGGGCAGATAGACGAGTCGCCCTCCAGATTTCTGCGGTTCCAAACGCACCGGTACCCGCACGGGGAGGACAAAGTCCGTCAAGTTCGACGGGAACGTGCCTGAACTCGACACTTGTTGTCGTGTGCAAATCGTTGGATCTTCTTCCTCTTGTGATTGTGAAACCAGGAAAAACAGAATTGAAGGATCGATCTAGGCCACGTAAACTCACGTGGAATACTTGCCGGTCGTTTCGGTTCTGCCCGAGGGCCACCGCTGCCCTCTTGAGTCGGCATGGCCGATAGTCATAGCTGGCTGAGTGGCCGGGCCCGCGAGCATTTATAGGTGGCCCCACGATTTCAGAACCCCCAACCACTCTCCAGCACAGTAGTCAAGTCAAACGAACCCCACAGGAGTCAACACCAGACCCCACCTCCAGTACCCCTCCCCTCAACTAGTCTTCTATATCTTCTTCGCTTTACTTGTCGAGCCACCACCGCTAGCTCTACGACTCGTCGGCTCGCCCAAGCGGCCAAACACCGGACCATGGCCTCGCACCACCGCGGCCGCATCCCCTCCTACCTCGCCACCGCCGCTGCCCTCCTCCTTGCCTTCCTCCTCCCGCCGCTGGCCGCTTCCCAGTGGCCGAACTGCGGCAATAAGGGCAACTTCACCACGAACAGCCCCTACCAAGCAAACATCCGGGCCCTCTCCACCACCCTTCCCAAGAACGCCTCCTCCTCGCGGACGCTCTTCGCGGCCGACAGCGTCGGCACCGTTCCGGACATCGTCTACGCGCTCGCGCTCTGCCGCGGCGACGCCAACGCCTCCGCCTGCGGCAACTGCGTGTCCAACGGCTTCAACGACGCGCAGAAGCTCTGCCCCTACGGTAAGGACGCCGCCGTCTACTACGACCTCTGCTACGTCGGCTTCTCCAACCAGAACATCCTCTCCGCCACCGGCGGCGGCAACAGCGTCCTCATACTGATGAGCGACAATAACGTGACCGCGCCAGTGGAGGCGTTCGACGCCGCCGTGGGCGTCCTCATGAACGCCACCGCCGATTACGCGGCCGCGAACAACTCCAGGCGGTTCGGGACCGGGGTGGGGGGTTTCGAGACGGTCGACAAGCGGAACCCCAAGATTTACGGTGTGGCGCAGTGCAGGCCGGACATGGCACCGGGCGATTGCCGGAGCTGCCTCGGAAGTATCATCGCGATGAGGTCCCAGTACTTAATCGGGAGGCAGGGTGGTAGGATTCTTGGATTGCGGTGCAACTACAGGTATGAGCAGTATTCCTTCTTCACGGGGCCTTCTATGCTGCAGCTCCCGGCGCCAACCGTGGGGGTAGCTCCAGCTCCGGCGCCGGCGAGCGTGGGGCCACCACCAGTCGGAGGAGGTGAGCTTGGAGAAATAACTTCATCTTGTTTGCACGATTCAGTCTTTAGGCCTGAAGTAATTTCACAATTGAGGGAAGGGTGGCGGAGTTTCTTCCCAGATCGAAGCTCACTGTTTTACCTTCACGAAAAAGTATAAACTCAAGGTGGACTGGATCGGGTCCATTTGGATTTACACACCACAGTTCCAGTATTACTATTTAATTTGATTCTAGCATATAATTATAGACTGCCAACACCAGCCAGGTGCCTTTTTACAGTCTTATTCAGTTGTGCTAAAGTAAGTAACCCAATCTTCAGAGTTCTGTAAACAAAGGTAAGTAAACGAGGGAAAGATTCCTCTGAAGAAAAAACTTTGGAGATTTCTGTTGTTTGGTCTTGACTTCTGCGCAGTCCCGTAGCTATCAGTTTATTGACTGGACAAAACGGAGAATTATACGTGTTCAAAGTCTTGTGATGACCGGGCCGGGCCTGCATGCTTGGCCGATTGCTAGCCATAGAAACTCTTCTGGAAAGGGTGCGTGTTGGAATTTGTAGCACTCTTGACTCTTCCATGATTTGGTTAGGCCTCGTTTGGTTTGGAGGAATCTTGTAGGATTTCTAGAGGATAGGATTTTTGTAGGAAAAATTCCTATGAAGCCCTTTGGTTTGTAGGAATGGATTCCTATTCCTATATAGGATAGGAATCAATCCTTCACATTTCAAAGGGAAAAAACATTAGGGTTCCTTTGATTCAAGGATTTGCATAGGAATTTTGGAGGATTAGAATCCTTAGGTATTTTTCCTATATTAGTTGTTTGATTCATAGGATTGAATCCTATAGGATTTTTTCCTAAGGAATTTTTTGTACTACTTCCCATAGGATTTCTAGCATCCAGTCAAACCTCTTTGAAAGAATCCTTCGGTTTTCCTATGATGCAATCAAACAACCTAAACTCCTATAGGATTGAGATGAGCATGAGATTTCAATCCTATGTTTTTCCTATTCCCATGTTTTTACAATCCTGCGAATCAAAGAGGCCCTTAGCCTAGACTCAATGGAAAAAAAATCCTATCCTATGAATCAAGTGACATCTCTTTCCCTATAGGAAGTGAGATGCATGCCACCTCACTTCCTATGATTTTCCTATTCCTATGATATTTCTATCCTATGAACCAAAGGAGGCCTAAATAGGTATATTGACGAACAAAATATCTAGTTTATCTTCTGGTGCTGGTGCATGAGCATATGGGTTTTTCCTCTTTAGACGGTCCATTCTCATTTCCCATCCCACAAGCTTTTCAACGCACTGCAAATAACATGGTTTGGCTAGTTGGAATTTATAGAAGAAGTTGCAACTAAAAGCGTAACTGCAGTTTTCCCCCCTTCTTTTCTTCCATGAATCACTATCGGCGATTCATAGAAAAAGGACTTTTTGTTCCATTCACTGACACTGGCGCCTGCCGTTTACAGGAAGCGCAGGGAACAAAACAGCTAGAATTTTAGCTATTACACTGCCGATAGTTGCTGCAATACTGGCTGCTGTTGTAATTTGTCTTTATCTATGGAGGAGGAAGAGCAAACCGGCGCGGAAGACATCACTATCATGTAAGTCCTTATTTTTTTTTGCAAAGCATGCAAGTCCTTTCTTGTTCACAAATGGAATCAGTTTTTGAAAACGTTTCTCTACAATCGAAACCAAGGTTTTCCATTTGGCATTTGAAAATAGTTACATTCGTGTATTAATTTACACCATTATTAAAGTATCTTTTCTCTTGTCATAGATCCAACTAATCCAGAGGACATACAGAGTATCGATTCACTCATTCTCGATCTATCAACTCTACGAGCCGCAACAGATAACTTTGATGAAAGGAATAAACTTGGTGAAGGAGGGTTTGGTGTGGTTTATAAGGTGCTAATCATATCATTTCACAAAGGCTTTTTATTCGGTATAGTGCACTTTTAGTAAATAAATATCTCCATTTGTACAGGGAATCCTTCCTGACAATGAAGAAATAGCAGTTAAAAGGCTCTCACACAGCTCTCGCCAAGGGATAGAGGAGCTCAAAAATGAGCTTGTTTTGGTTGCTAAGCTTCAACACAAGAATTTAGTGAGACTTCTTGGTGTTTGCTTGGAGGAACAAGAAAAGTTACTTGCGTATGAATACATGCCCAACAAAAGCCTTGACACCATTCTTTTTGGTAGGGCAACTCACCAAACCATTTTGCAACAGTGAAACAAACACCTACTTCCTCCGTCCCAAAATAAGTGTCTCAACCTTAGTACAATACTAAGGTTGAAACACTTATTTTGGGACGGAGGGAGTAAAATATATTGTGTACTGTTCTGATGTTTTTTTTCCTGTGTGATAGATCCTGATAGGAGCAGTCAGCTTGGTTGGGGGACGAGATTTAGGATAGTCAATGGGATTGCTCGAGGCTTACAATACCTTCATGAAGATTCTCAGCTGAAGATAATTCACCGGGACCTCAAAGCGAGCAATGTTCTTTTAGACTCTGAATTTAATCCTAAAATTTCAGATTTTGGCTTAGCAAGGCTATTTGGCAGTGACCAATCCCATGATGTCACCAACCGTGTCGTCGGAACCTAGTAAGTGCTGGTGACATTGCTCTTATAAGATATTTCAGAGCGCATGAGTCCGTAACGTAATGTTGTTATTTCAGCGGATACATGGCCCCTGAGTATGCTATGCGTGGGAATTACTCTATCAAGTCAGACGTGTTCAGCTTCGGCGTCTTGATTTTAGAAATCGTCACTGGAAAAAGAAACAGTGTCGCATATGACTCCGAGCAAGCTGTAGATCTCTTAAGTTTGGTGAGTACTTTGAGTTTTTGACTGTTAAAAACTTCGGCTTCTACGAAAAGCTATAATTTGTAATAACAATAAGAGCAATTTGTAATAATCCATCTACCGAATGCAGGTGTGGGAGCACTGGACGATGGGAACAATTGTAGAGATCATGGATTCGTCTATGACTAGCCATTCTCCAGGAGACCAGATGCTCAAGTGCATGCACATCGGACTTCTGTGTGTTCAAGAAGACCCCGCTGATAGACCGATGATGTCGGTTGTGACTGTCATGCTAAGCAGCAGCACTGTGTCTCTCCAAGCTCCATCAAGGCCAGCATTTTGCATCCAAAAGAGTGGCATGAACTACTCAGGCATGCACACAGATCCATATCCAGGAGTTTCACATTCTACCAGTAGATCACCTATGTCACCCAACGAAGTTTCGATTACTGAACTTGAGCCGAGATAAGTCCGAGACTGATGATGTATTCATTATGTACGCCATTCTTGCCAAAATAACCTATTTTGATTTAGGGAAAGACCCTACATCATATGTATAATCTACTCGACACCCCCGTGGTAGAAATTTTACTGAGCAATGGCATAATACGCCAGTATAATTATATTGTCGGGGTTGTCTATTTGTCGGGTTACGGCAACATTTTAAGATACGCTATCATCTCAACTTGTGGATCACTATCCTGTATATGCCTTATGTTGAGTCTCCATATGAAGTTCGTGGTCCAAAAGGTGAACTTGAACTTCAATAAAATAGAAATCCATTATATCCCTCGTTATAGTAATATCATCTTTTTCTTCTTTATAGAAAGTTAACTTCAAGTCTTGTTGCTATTTTTGGCTGAAGATCGATGAGTTCGGTCCTGCAATTGCAGAGCCAATTAACTTCGTCTTTGTAACATTGCGAAAAATATGCCCAAGGATTCTCTTTAAAAATTTGCCTGAGGTTTGGTTTTCTTTTTCTGAGTGGTGCCTAAGTTTTTTTTTCTTTTTTTGAGGGGTACCTAAGGTTTGGTGAAACCTCACATGGGAATTGTTAAAATTTTCCAAGCAAAAGTTGGAAGGGTCACCAAGCCAATGTGGAGCGGGAGGCATCGGCTTATGACCTGCAGCCCTGGCACGCGGGCGCGTCTACTTATCACTTGGAAGGAACACTTCTTTTTATCAGTAACTTTATTCCTCAAATGATAGACATATCATTTACAATATTTGGAAGAATAAAGTCAGGTGGAGAAGAGTCCCAAAACTCTGAAGTTCTGATGCTAAAGCAGTGTTTTGCCAAACAATCTGCAGCTAGATTGGCTTCCCTACAACATCGAACAAAATAAACAGAAGAAAACTCCAACGCAGAGCCTTGTACATGGCCCAGGCGGGCCATAATGAATTCGTCTCCTTTACCCTCCAGTAAAGCTGCACTTGCTCTCGACTGCGGCGGCACCGGATCGAAACCTGCCGACCCAAACGCCTTCTATTTTTCTTTGTTTTTTCATATTTTTTGTTTTATTTTCCTGTTTTTACTTTTGTTTATACTTCCATAATATTCTAAATAAATATATGAAAAAATATTTTACATAAAATTATTTGAATAAAATGGTAATCAAGCATTTTAAAAATGTTACATGCGTATAGAGAAAATGTTTTTCATGATCCAAAAAATGTATACAGGAAAAAATGTCTATCAAAATCATGTAAAAATGTCAATCAAGCATTTGAAAAATATTAAATACATATAGAGAAAATGTTGATCATGTATTCAAAAAGGTTGAGCACATATTTAAAATTTATTAATCAAGCATTTGAAAATGTTAAATGTGTATAGACCAAAATATTGACCATGTATTCAAAAAATGTTAAACTTGTATATAAAAATATTAATCAAGCATTTGAAAAATGTTAAATGTATATAGAAAAATGTTGACCATGCATTTAAAAATAGTTAATCTTGCATTTGAAAAAATGTTGTACCCGCATTAAAAAAATGTTAATATTGCATTTGAAAAATGTTTATCAAGCATTTAAAAAATGTGCATAGAATTTTTTTGACCATATGTTCAAAAACATTTATCTTGTATTGAATTTTTAAAATGTTAAACTTGTATTTGAAAAGTGTTAATCAAGTATTTGAAAAAAAATTAAATATATATAGAAAAAATGTTGACCATGTATACAAAATAGTTAATCTTGTATTTGAAAAAATGTTAATAAATAATTTGAAAAATGTTAGCTGTGTATAGAAAAAATGTTTACTATGCATTAAAAAATGTTAATCTTATATTCAGAAAATGTTAATCAAGCACTTGAAAATGTGTATAGAAAATGTTGACCGTGTATTAGAAAATTTTAAACTTGTATTGTATTAAAAATATATTAAACTTTTATTTGAAAATTGTTATTCAAGCATTTTAAAAATGTTAAATGTGCATGAAATATTTTGACCGTGTATTAAAAAAATACTTAATCTTGCATTTGAAAAAATGTTAATAAAGCATTTGAAAAATGTTAACTGTCTATAGAAAAATGTTGATCATGTATTAAAAAACTTAATATTGCATTTGAAAAATATTAATCAAGCATTTGAATATCTTAAAAATGTGTATAGAAAAAAATGTTGAACATGAACTAAAAAAATATTAATCTTGTATATGAATTTTAGTAATGAAGAACGAAAAGCCTCAAAAACAAAAAAAAAGCCAAAAAGCCCATGAGAAAATGATGAAAAACAAAACAAAACAAAACTATAAACGAAGAAAATTTATGGCTACTAAGAAAAAAAATGAAGAAAAATAGAATAGAAACGAAAAAACATTAACAATGAAGAAAGATACACTGAAGAAAAAACCTAGTAAAACATAAGAAAACAAATGAAACAATGAAAAAATAATGGAGAAACAAAATACAAGAAAAACCGTGAAGAAACAAAAAAAAGAAAGAAAATGAGCAAAACATAGTGAGCGGACGAGCAAGCGAGCCGTGAGCGCACATAAACAGGTTGACCTGTTACTCTAGATAGCACGGGGAAATCCTACAACGAGACAGAAGCCAGTATTGCACTAACCGAGATATAGCTTTTGTGCTTGCACACCTCTTATATCTCTCCCTGCCAAGCAGTCCTCGCCTCTCAAGCAATTTAACACCGCACTTCTGATGGACTTGAGGCGGCACCGCGACAACAAGGTGGCCTTTTTCATTAGAATTGTCCTAGTTTGAGAGGGAGGGCTTTTACGAATTGGTTGTCCTAGTACCAATGTAGAAATGTTTACACACAATATTGATTAGTGATGCGGGCATATTTCGTACGCTATCAGTAATAGGTAACTAGTGGTGTGTCTCAATCTTCACATGCCACAAAGTGTGTGAAACCCTGACCAGACATAAGTTAGTAGTGGCGTGTCAGCTATGTGGCACGTCACTCGTACTATCACTAGCGCTAATGTGGCACCTAACTGGCATGCCACGAGTAACCTGTGCCTTTTCTACATGCTACTGGTATGATGCGCCAATAATCATGTTGGCATGCTCACTCATTAATCCTCTCACTTCACTTTCTTCTCCCCTTCCTGTTTTTCTCTTGTTTCACTTCTCCCTAGCTAGTTTCTCTCTTAGTTTTTCTTCTTCCTCTCCTCCATCCTCTTCACACTAGCTAGCTAGATCACTCTTTTATTCTTACTTCAATCCTCCCCAATTTTTCTCTTCGAGCTATGTGACCGTTAACGGAATCATCGGAGCTTAGAGAATCCACAAGAGCCATGCGCGCGAGCCCAGGTCTGCCGAGAGGGTAGAAAGATTGGGTCTCCAGTGCCTTAGCCAAGCCCCCTTCTGCTACCGTTGGCTCGACCATGAGCTCCCCATTGTGGCCTATGTAGTTGATCGCGATCTCCCGCTGCAGTAGTGCGTCCGTCCGATTGAGCAGCAAATCGTACACCACCGACTGTGGAGCCCCCTAGAATTCCGCTAGGCCACACATGCTCATTTGTGCCTGCCTATGCCCTATTGCTAGGAGAACTTCCTACACACCATGGAATTTAGAACGAGATTTCTTCATCTGCCCTGGCATAGATTCTCTCTATGTGTCAGCAATTTTGCATGCATATAAATCTTATTCCTCACATCATTATTACAGACATCCAGAAAGAAGTCTCTTGTCACACATGGATACGGATCGGTCTCATAAAGAACGTAAGCGAGTTACTCGACTCCTACCATAGTCCACGGAGACATCAGCAAGTCAAAAATGATGAGATGCAAGCCCAAAACAGCAAGATGCGTGCCAAGATGAGGAAATTGCAGAAGCTTTGATTTGCACTTGTTACGGTTGGACTCATACTCTGGAGTGAAGCGGTAGCAATATTCCTTCTTGTGGAAGTCAATGCAGTGATGGTGTTCTTAGTTTAGATAATTAGCTAAAGTAACAACTAGCATTATGTTTATCCTTCAGCTATTTATGTTCTCTTGATTAGTAATATGTACCATAGCAACATTTATTCAAGCTAGTTTAGGCAATTAGCTAGACCGAGTAACAATTATCAATTATTGTTTAGCCTTCAACTATTGTGTTTTCTAAGTAATATGTACCCAGATCAATATTAACATTTCCTACAGTTTTTAGGTTGATAACACTAAAACAGTAAAAATTAGCCTAATTAAATAACATTTATGAAAAAGTAGAGTACAAAAGTGAGTAAATAACACTAATAAAATAGACTACAAGAATGAGCATGAATAACACGAAAGAAAAAAATGAGCCTAAATAATACTAAGTAAAAAAATAGACACCAAATTACACTTAATAAAATTTAAGAATAGTCCACAAAATAATAATAATAATAATAATAATAATAATAATAAAATTTTAAAAGAAAAAGTATCGGTGGTGTGGGGGTCACCTATTCACGCCACAAGTAATGTGTGCCGGTCCAAAATTGCGTGGTCGAGCCTCAAATCTCTTATCTATCTCTCTCTCTCTCACTCACACACACTCTCTCTTGATCCAATCTCTTCCCTCTTTCTCTTCTCTCTCGATCCCCTCCACTGCCGCCACCCCAAACAACCGCTCCATCCCATTGCAACACACTTCGATGCCACCCGGGTGTCGCGCTAGATCTGTGGCCACCCAGAGCGCCTTGTCGCCGCCACCTCGTTGTCAACGTCACATGCACTACTGCATCGTCCTCACCGTCGCCCGTGTCGCCGCTTCGTCCTCACCGGCTTCATTATCCCGCCATCTCTTCATCACTGGCCTGAGCCTCTCCACCCCGCACCCCATCGCCGATGAGTGCTCCTCCTTTTTTTGTTTTTTGTGTATTAGTGCAGTGTGTAGTTTACTATAGTTAACTTGTAGTTTTTAGTTAAGTGTGGTATGCAGTTAGTGTAATTTGTATTTTTAGTGTATTGTGTAATTTGCAATTTCTAGTTAAGTGTAGTGTAGATTTTAGTTTACTTTGTAAATTTTAGGTCATAGTTTTTTGTTAAGTATGACTACCTATATATATACCACATATATATGTGTGTGTGTGTACCAAATTTTGCAGGTATTCAAAATTAGTACCAACGTTTTGGTGAAACGTTGATTAATTTTCGTTCTGTAAATTTCTGGCACTCAATATGTCCGATGTCTAAAGGTCATGTTGAATATATTTTTTCAATTTTAAAAATAGTTCTTTTAGTCACCCGTTAGTTTTCCGCCACCATCGCAGATGGCGCCATCGTTCCGTGGAGTGAGGAAGTAGGAGGTAAGTCGAGCAGAGATACACAAGAATGGAGTGAGGCACTTGCCTGGCTAGTGGGACACCCCGGAGCTGTCGACGAGCACCTACGATGCCAAGTTATAAATGATTCAAGAGTACAATCCACGAGTTTATCTTGGTACACTGAATATGTCTCCGTCGTATCTACTTTCCAAACATTTGTCCTTGTTTTGAACTCTAACTTTGCATGATTTGAATGGAACTAACCCGGACTGACGCTGTTTTCAGCAGAATTGTCATGGTGTTATTTTTGTGCAGAAATAAAAGTTCTCGGAATGACCTGAAAATCAACGGAGATTATTTTTGGAATATATAAAAAATACTGGAAGAAAGATCCACGTCAGGGGGCCCACACCCTGTCCACGAGGGTGGGGGCGCCCCCTGCCCCCTTGGGCGCGCCCCCTTTCGCTCCACCGACCTCAACTCCAACTCCATATATTCGTGTTCGGGGAGAAAAAAATCGGAGAGAAGGATTCATCGCGTTTTACGATACGGAGCCGCCGCCAAGCCCTACTCTCTCGAGAGGGCTGATCTGGAGTCCGTTCAGGGCTCCGGAGAGGGGAATCCGTCGCCATCATCATCATCAACCTTCCTCCATCACCAATTTCATGATGCTCACTGCCGTGCGTGAGTAATTCCATCGTAGGCTTGCTGGATGGTGACGGGTTGGATGAGATTTATCATGTAATTGAGTTATTTTGTTAGGGTTTGATCCCTAGTATCCACTATGTTCTGAGATTGATGTTGCTATGACTTTGCTATGCTTAATGCTTGTCACTAGGGCCCGAGTGCCATGATTTCAGATCTGAACCTATTATGTTTTCATGAATATATGTGAGTTCTTGATCCTATCTTGCAAGTCTATAGTCACCTACTATGTGTTATGATCCGGCAACCCCGAAGTGACAATAATCGGGACCACTCCCGGTGATGACCGTAGTTTGAGGAGTTCATGTATTCACTATGTGTTAATGCTTTGGTCCGGTACTCTATTAAAAGGAGGCCTTAATATCCCTTAGTTTCCAATAGGACCCCGCTGTCCACGGGAGGGTAGGACAAAAGATGTCATGCAAGTTCTTTTCCATAAGCACGTATGACTATATTCGGAATACATGCCTACATTACATTGATGAATTGGAGCTAGTTCTGTGTCACCCTATGTTATAATTGTTGCATGATCGATCGCATCCGGCATAATTCTCCATCACCGATCCAATGCCTACGAGCTTTTCATATATTGTTCTTCGCTTATTTACTTTTCCGTTGCTACTGTTACAATCACTACAAAACCCAAAAATATTACTTTTGCTACCGTTACCACTACTATCATATTACTTTGCTACTAAACACTTTGCTGCAGATATTAAGTTTCCAGGTGTGGTTGAATTGACAACTCAGCTGCTAATACTTGAGAATATTCTTTGGCTCCCCTTGTGTCGAATCAATAAATTTGGGTTGAATACTCTACCCTCGAAAACTGTTGCGATCCCCTATACTTGTGGGTTATCAAGACTATTTTCTGGCGCCGTTGCCGGGAGCATAGCTCTATTCTTTGAGTCACTTGGGATTTATATCTTGATCACTATGAAGAACTTGAAAGATCCAAAGAACCAAGATTTATCCCTCAACTACGAGGGGAGGTAAGGAACTGCCATCTAGCTCTGCACTTGATTCACCTTCTGTTTTGAGTAAGCTTGCGACACCTAAACCTGCTTCTGCTATTAATTCTGATATGTCGCATGTTATTGATGATGCCACTTCTGCTATGCATGATACTTATGATGAAACTACTTCTATGCTTGATACTACTGTGCCACTTGGTGAATTTCTTGATGAACAACTTGCTAGGGCTAGAGAGAATGAAATTATTGAAACTGATAATATTGATGAAAGTGATGATGAAGATTCTCCCCCTAGATATGAATTGCCTGTTGTTCCTGAGGGTTATGTTATGGATGAAGAAACTGCTAGAGACTTTCTTGCTTGCAATGATAGAAGTGATCTTAAGAAACTATTAGCTAAGCTGAAAGAAAAATCTCTGAATGCTAGAATGAAATATGATCTGCTTATGCTACTTCACCTATCTTTATTACTGATAAGGATTATGATTTCTCGTTGATCCCTGATATAATTACTTTGGTTGAATCTGATCCTTTCTATGGCTATGAATCTGAAATTGTTGTGGCACATCTTACTAAATTAAATGATATAGCTACCCTGTTTATTAATGATGAGAAAACTCGCTACTACTATATCGTTAAATTATTTCCGTTCTCATTAAAGGGTGATGCTAAGATATGGTTTAATTCTCTTGATCCTGGTTGTGTGCGTAGTCCCCAGGATATGATTTATTACTTCTCTGCTAAATATTTCCCCGCTCATAAGAAATAAGCTGCTTTAAGGGAAATATATAATTTTGTGCAAATTGAAGAAGAGAGTCTCCCACAAGCTTGGGGGAGGCTTCTCCAATTACTTAATGCTTTGCCTGATCATCCTCTCAAGAAAAATGAAATACTTGATATCTTTTATAATGGACTAACCGATGCTTCGAGAGACCACCTGGATAGTTGTGTTGGTTGTGTTTACAGGGAAAGAACCGTTGATCAAGCTGAATTGCTATTGAATAATATGTTGACTAATGCAAATAATTGGACACTTCCTGAACCAACTCCTAAGCCAACTCCGAAGAAAAGGGGTATTCTATTTCTCAGTCCTGAAGATATGCAAGAGGCAAAGAAATCTATGAAAGAAAAAGGTATTAAAGTTGAAGATGTTCAGAATTTACCACCTATTGAAGAAATACATGGTCTTAATTTGTCGCCTGTTGAAGAAATACATGGTCTTGATAACCCTACACAGGTAGTAAAGGTAAACTCTCTCTATATATATGATGAAGCTGAAATCCCTCCTACTAAGTTTGCTAGCCAATGTTTGGATGAATTTGATAACTTGTTAAGCAAGAAGATTTTAATGCTTATTTTGGTAGACAACTGAAACGCAATGCTTATATGATTGAACACTTGAGTGATTATATGGCTAGTGTTAAAGGTGAACTTAAACTTATTAGTAAACATGCTTCTATGGTTACCACTCAAGTAGAACAAGTACTTAAAGCTCAGAATGATTTGCTCAATGAATTAAACAATAAGAATGATAATGATGTTAGAGTTATGACTAGAGGTGGCAAAATGACTCAGGAACCTTTGTATCCTGAGGGCCATCCTAATAGAATTGAGCAAGATTCTCAGAGAATTAATATTGATGCACCTAGTCCTTCTAAGAGGAAGAGAAAGAAAAATGATAGGACTTTGCATGCTTCTAGTGAACCTGTTGTAGACACACCTGAGAATCCCAATGACATTTTCTATCTCTGATGCTGAAACACAATCTGGTAATGAACATGAACCTAGTGATAATGCTAATGATGATGTTCATGTTGATGCTCGACCTAGCAATGATAATGATGTAGAGATTGAACCTGCTGTTGATCTTGATAACCCACAATCAAAGAATCAATGTTATGATAAGAGAGACTTTGTTGCTAGGAAAAACATGGTAAAGAAATGTAACGACCCGACCCAAAATCGTCAAGTCTCTGTGTAGCTGTACCATCCCAAGATCATGCTGGCACACACAGTACATTGATGAAAAGATTCAAAGTTCAATCACACCTGAATTTATTACACGATTCTCATATCGAGTCTTTATTACATCATAATAAATTCGGCCGAAGGCCAACTCATGAGAAATAAACTAAATAAGCTGCGGAAGCATAGACGAATAGCGAGTCCATCCGACTCCATAGGGCAATCGCCAAGCGTAGATCGTAGCCTCACTCCTGGTCGGAAAACTCCTCTGCAACATGAGACGTTGCAGCCGTGTAGGTCAGCATTTAGAATATGCCGGCAAGTCATAGAGAGAAACCAATAATAAAATAACACTATATGCAATTTGGCTGTGGGGCTCTAAGTTTTATGTTTTTGCGAAAAAGCCAGTTTTTCCCTACAACAAAGGACTTGCTTACAATTACTACAAAATGTTGGTAGTTATTGAGATGGTTCCGCCAACCAATGTCTCATTCCCAATTATTAATTAACCCCTCAATTAATTTATTTGTTCGGTGTTGAGATTTCCGAAATACTCCAGTTTCCAGAGGCTCATTTGTCCGTAACCGGGGACACGGCTAATCGATTAGGTTGTTACTCTGCAGAGTCTTGTGCACTTTACCCGCAAGAATCGTTCCCTCCTTTATGTCCTCGCACTGCCTGGTGTTTGAAGACGGGATGAACGAAACAGGGTCTTCCGTAGAGTTTCTCTGAGCACTGCCGGTACCCATCCATGTCCTACCGTTCTTCTACATCTGCTGGCACCGTCCGTCCAGAGTCACGCCTAAGGTCAACCCAGCCAGAGCCCATAATGGCTTGCGGCTGCACAGGTAAGCTTCCGGTCAAGGGTATCCTAAAACTCAATTTATAGCAGAAAAACTAATCTGACTAAAACTAATATAAAACAATTTTTAAAAACCTAAACATGGCCGAAATTAATTTTCTACAGCAACTATAGGAAATTTGCAAACTAGAGCAAAAAGAAATAACTAAAAATATTAAATAACCTAAAAGATATAGATTTTTCAAGATTGGAACTATTCTGTTAACAGAAACTAAAATAACAGAAAGAAAAACTAACGGGCGCTACTGGGCTTATGGGGTGTGCGATCTGAAACTAAACGGCGCCCAGGCGCAACTTAACAGGCACGTGCATTTGTTTTTTTTTGACTAAAACCAATTTACTGGTTTGATCTGAACCGCACTAAACAGCTGAAAAAAAACCATAAATAAAACCGATCCAATGAAAATAAAACGATCTACTAATCGATCTAATCTAACTTAAGGGTTCGAAAAAAATTGAGCGAACAGAGGAGGTGCGCTCGTGCTTACAGAGAAGAACCTGGCGTGGGAGGGAAGAAGAGTCCAGTGGGCGGCGGGGCTTCGGTCGTCGGCGACGTCGGCGGGGATGTCCAGGTGATGCAGGAGTTCGGGGGCGTCCGATTTTCTGTGGGTGGTGAGGCGAGGGGACGTCGGGGTCGGCGGAGACGACGAGGACGAGGTGGTGGAGCTCGGTGCTCTGGTGGAGCATGCGAGGTTGGGGGTGGCCTCTGTAGATGACGAAGACGAACAAAAATATGTCAAAAAGGTTTGTGAGGTCGGGCTAGACCGATAGGAGAGGTTAGAGAGGTTGGGCATGCTCATCAGTGAAACAAAACGGCGGTGAACTGCGGTGGCTGGGGCGAGATTGGGACGGCGACGGCGCGAGCTATGGTGGGACTTGGGGTAGGGTTTTTGGGGGGTTCAGAAGAGGAGGTTGAGGGGTTTATATAGGGCATAAGCATGGGCGAGGGGTCGACTCGGGATCACGATCCCGAGAAGATTGCGGTGTCGGGCACGCTCTACGCGTGCTCTGGTGTGGCGTGTCGTGTGCGAGGGGAAAGAGAAAGGGTGGGGTCCCGGGTCAGTGAGAGGGAGAGAGGAGGCGGCGAGCGGTCGACCGAAGGGAGAGGGTTCAGGCATCGAGCGCTGGGACAGGCCGGCTCGGTCGCTTGGGCTGCGGCTCGCGCTGCTGGGCTGTCGGCTGGGCCGGTTGGCCTGGCTCGCGCCTGGGTCTTTTCCTTTTTTTTGACAGAGAGAGAAAACTAATATAAGAGAAAACTATAATTTTTTATATAGGACATATATATATATATCAATAAAACCAGAAGCAAAAATCCTACAACGTGAACATTTTTCCAGAGGCAAAACAGAAACATAATAAAAACATTTTTTGTAGATTCCAAATAAAATCAAATTTGAATTTCAAAATTTTTTGGCAATATTTTCTTCTGACATTTTTCTTTGGAGTGTCATGTTTACTCCTCTCATACTTTTGCTCAAGTATTTGTCAAGGATAATTTTCAATTGCCAAGGTGAATCCAACTCAAACAACAACTCAAATGCCTCTGGAAAAAAAATATCCAAACGCCACACAATTCAAACAAAATGCATAGATGCTTAACTAATATTTGTAAAACATTCCGAATTGAAAATTTGGGATGTTACAAACCTACCCACCTTAAGATGAATCTCGCCCTCGAGATTCGGGTTGGCTAGCAAATAGGTGCGGGCGGTCCCGGCGGAGATCTTCTTCTCGCTCCCAGGTGGCTTCCTCCTCGGAATGGTGGCTCCACAGAACCTTGCAAAACTTGATGATCTTGCTACGGGTAACTCTGGTTCGCAGTCTCGAGAATTTTGAACGGTTCTCATAAGTCAAGTCAACTATCACAGCTGTATGCCTCTAGGGCACTGTGTCTCTCAAAGGAATATCGGCCATCTCGGCATGGCATTTCTTCAGCTGGATACGTGAAAGACATCGTGAACTCCTGACAATCCTTCTGGGCAATTCAGCTATACGCAACTTTCCTCTGCGTTCGAGATTTTGTAGGGGCACATGAACCTGGGGTGCTAATTCTTTTAACCCAAATCTCTTGATTCCACAAAGTGGGGACACACAGAGATATGCTCGTCTCCAACTTCATACATTATTCTCCTTTGCAGTTTACTGTCGGCAAAACTCTTCTGTCTCGACTGGGCCTATCTTGAGTCATATCTCGAATCAGCTTGACCTTTCTCTTCGAGTCTCTGATAAGATCGAGACCAAAAAGCTTCGGTCTCCAACACCATCCCACAGCAATGGTGTTCTACACCTCCTTCCGTATAGAGCTTCGAAAGGGGCCATCTTCAGACTGGTCTGATAGCTGTTGTTGTACGGAGAACTCTACGGTATGGCAGATTGCATCCCAGCTAGATCCCATAGTCTAGCGCGCAACAGCTCTCAACATATCCTCCAGAATCTGGTTGACTCTCTCGGTCTGCCCATCTGTCTACGGATGAAAAGCTGTACTGAACTCCAGCCTCGTACCCAAGAGTTCATGCAACTGATTCCAAAACTTTGGAGTAAATTGCATTTCTCTATCTGACACTATACCTCCTCGGAACTCCATGCAGACATACGATCCTAGTCATGTATAATTTTGGCTACTTAGCGCTGTTATATGTATCTTCACGGTGAAAATGAGCTACCTTGTCAAGCGATCAACTACTACCCAGATAGAATCATAACCTGAACGGTCCTGGGTAATCCTGTGATAAAATCCATTCCAAGTTTTTCCCATTTCCACTCGGGAATCGGCAGTGGTTGAAGTAACCCTGCCGGCTTCTGATGTTCCGCCTTTACTCGCTGACAAACATCGCATACTGCTACGTACTCGGCAATATCCTTCTTCATACCTGTCCACCAGAAACTTTCCTTCAAATCCAGATACATCTTGGTGTTGCCTGGGTGAATCGAGCACGGTGAGTCATGGGCCTCCTGAAGAATTAACTTCCTGACATCTGGGTCATTGGGCACATAGATACGATCCTCAAACCATAAAGTTCCGTGTTCATCCTCACGAAAACCTTTAGCCTTTCCATTACTCATCTTTTCCTTTATCTCTGCAATTTCCTTGTCCATCTTCTGCGCTTCACGGATTCTTTCAGTCAGAGTGGACTATATATCCAAGGTGGCGACAAATCCTCTTGGTACTATCTCCAGTCGGAGCTCTCTAAGATCGTCGTCTAATTTCTAAGGTAATCCTCCAGCTATGAGGGTGTTCACATGGCTTTTACGGCTCAAGGCATCTGCTACAACATTTGCCTTCCCTGGGTGATAATGCAATCTCATGTCATAGTCCTTGATCAATTCAAGCCATCTCCTTTGTCTGAGGTTCAACTCCTTCTGCACGAAAATGTACTTCAAGCTCTTATGATCCGTGTAAACATCACAACTATTTCCGACAAGGAAATGTCTCCATGTCTTGAGTGCATGCACTACGGCTGCTAACTCCAAATCGTGTGTGGCATAATTCATCTCGTGAGGTCGTAGCTATCTGGAGGTATAAGCTACAACTTTTCCTTCCTGCATGAGCACTCCTTCGAGTCCTTGACGAGAAGCGTCACAATACACCTGGTAATTCTTGTGTATGTCCGGCAAAATGAGTACTGGGGCTGTAACCAGACGTTTCGTCAACTCCTGGAAACTGGCTTCACAATCCTCGGTCCAAATGTACTTGGTTTCCTTCTTCAACAGTTCGGTCATGGGTTTAGCAATCTTGGAGAAATTCTCAATAAATCTCCGATAATATCCTGCAAGTACGAGAAAACTGCGGATCTCCTTGACTGAGGTGGGGGATTGCCAGTTGGTGACCGATTCAACCTTGGTGGGGTCGACTTCTATTCCTTCTCCTGAAATAACATGTCCGAGGAATCCGACTTCCTTCAACCAAAATTCACATTTGCTAAACTTGGCATATAACTGATGTTCTCGGAGTTTCTCCAGAACTAGACGCAGATGTTCCTTGTGCTCTTCCTCGCTCTCGGAGAAAACCAATATGTCATCGATGAACACCATGAAAAACTTGTCCAGATATTCCATAAATACCTTGTTCATCATGCTCATGAAATACGCAGGGGCATTAGTCAATCCGAATGACATGATGGTACACTCATATAAACCATACCTGGTGGTGAAAGCTGTTTTGGGTATATCCTGTTCACGAATCTTCAGCTGATGATACCCTGATTGAAGATCGATCTTGGAAAATACTTTGGCTCCGACTAGCTGATCAAATAAATCATTAATCATCGGCAGAGGGTACTTATTCTTGATGGTCACGTCGTTCAATGAACGATAGTCTACAACCATTCTCAGGGTTCCATCCTTCTTCTCTACCAAAAGAACTGGGGCTCCCCAAGGTGACGAACTTGGGCGAATATATCCTTTCTCCAATAATTCTTTGATCTACTGCTTGATCTCTTCCAAATCATTCAGGGGCATCTGATAAGGTCTCTTGGATATTGGGGATGTGCCAGGTAATAACTTGATCAAAAATTCTATTTCTCTGTCCGGTGGCATTCCTGGTAATTCCTCCGGAAATACATCCAAAAAATCTTGTACTATAGGCACTTCCTCCTGAACCACTCTCGTGAGGGAATTCACCTGCTTCTTCATCGGTGTGCATCTGGATACATACTTGATCCTCTTCTGCTCCGGGGTGGTGAGCAAAATCGTCTTGCGGGCACGGTCGATGTTCCCTTCAAACTTCGTCAACCAGTCCATGCCTAGGATCACGTCCAATCCCTGGGATTCTAAGACTATGAGGTCTACGGGAAAATCATGATTTCTGATGTTGAGGGTTGAATGACAGCCTAAGCCTGCCATCATCTCTCCTCCTGGGGAAGTGACTTGGAGCGAGGTTCTAAGGGTCCTAGTGGGCAACCCATACTTTTCCACAACTACCCTTGATATGAATGAATGCGTTGCACCAGAATCAAAGAGTACCAATACTGGACGTGAATTTAATAAAAACTTACCAACCACAGTGTCTGGCTGATCATAGACGTCCTCCACGTCAATGTGATTCACCTGAGCACGAGGAAAAGGGTTGGGCTTCTTTGCTGAGCTTCCACTGTCGTTGCCGTTTCCATTCCTCTGCTTGGCCTCCGGACAATCGGTGGCATAGTGTCCTGTCTTCTGGCACTTGAAACAGGTGATATGACTCAGATCCTTCTGAGCCGGAGCAGGACGGTGCTGGTTGCCATTGCCTCCATTGCCTGACTTGGAGTTGTTGTCGTGGTTGCGATTGTTTCCATTCCCTCCATGGTTATGTCCTCCATGGGTGTGATGGGTATGTCCTCCCGAGTATGGGGCATAGCGGGGCTTCTGCTGAGCTCCGGAGTTGTACTTTCCCTGGCCATATTTCCGCTTGCGGCTTTCAATCTGCTGCTGCTTGCCTTCAAGTATAGTGGCCGTGTCTACCAGCTCCTGGTAGTTGTTGAAGGTAGCCACCATTAGCTGCATTCCCAACACATCATTGAGTCCCTCAAGAAACTTCTCCTGTTTTGCGGCATCTGTGGCCACATCATCTGGGGCATAGCGAGATAATTTGCTGAACTCATCCACATACTGCCCCACAGTACGGTTCCCCTGGCGTAAGTTGCGGAACTCACGCTTCTTCAGACTCATGGCTCCAGCTGAGACATGAGCGGTGTGGAAAGCTTGCTGGAACTGATCCCATGTCATGGTGGCGACCGGATAAGTGGCGGTGTAGTTCTCCCACCAAGAGGCTGCAGGTCCATTCAGTTGATGTGCGGCAAAACGCACCTTATCAACATCTGTGCATCCAGTAGTTTTTAGATCCCTTCCAATCTTGTGGAGCCAATCATCAGCTACAATTGGCTCAGTGCTACTAGAGAACACCGGTGGATTCAGCCTTAGGAACCGGTCAGGTTATCGACGGGGCGTGGTGGCGGTGGATTGTTGTTGTTGTTGCCTTGGTTTTGGATGAGCATTTGCATTAAGGCATTGTGCTATTGAATCAGCTGGGTGAGCTCTGGCGGGAAAGTGAAATCGGGGTCACGTCTCGGAGGCATCTGGTGTTATGGAGTGGATGAGAAATTAGAATAGAACAAGGTCTAATGAGAAAATAGCACTACCCAAATGAATGCACAAACATAATCACACCAATCATTTATTCATTAATCTCAAACAAGGTTCAATCTCGGATTACAAAATCTCATGACTAATCGGAAATAACGGCCTAACTGATCGACGAAAATAAAATAACATGGCGGTCGACTAAATGTCTTCATCAATTATCCTGGCGTCCTCTGGTGCGGCGCCTCCTCTTGTGGCTTCCTTTGGTGGAGCTCTCTTCATAATCCTCGTCATTGCTCATGAGGGGTCCATCATCTCCACTCAGAAAAAGGTCTTCTCCCAGATCCATCTTCTCCTCCAGTGTGGCAATATATTTCTCCTGGTCCTCGAGTCTATCCATAAAATCCTTGACTTATTCTTCATTCTCATAGTGGGATTCACGTGTTGCATCCTCCAGTTCCATTTCACGAAGATGCAACTTTTGGATCATCTTCAAGATCATGCACATCTGAATATCTAGAGCCCTGATGTGAGCCTCCAAGTCTTGGGCATATGAGCGAACGGAGTCGTCATCAATAGTGCGGATGAGCTCTCCATCTGCAGTCCTGCAAGAAATCATGGTGTGGTCTGATCCAACGAGCTCGGCCCTGTATTCCTCCTGGATGCATCCAAGTGCAGTATGAACTGCTATGTCTCACCCGAGAATCCAAGTGGGAGCAGTGAACCTGAAGTCAACAGGCGCCGAGATACTTCCGAAAGTCCTCCCTGGTATATGTACCTTAATCCTATAGCGAGGGTCTTCTGGAAATGCCATGATAGGGGTCCCGGTGATAGACGACAGAGCAATCTTCAATTCCTTGATGATCTGGACCAGCCTCCTGCCGAAAAGCATTGTCTCATCTGGCTGGCAAAACTCCAGGAGCAGAACTGGGATGAACTTGACGACCATCTAGAATGTTGAAATCAGAGACAAGTCAGAAATGAACAGGGGAGAATTACGGAATGATAAGGACATAAAATAAAATAGTTTCTTCCTATGGCTTTCCGATCCTAGGGGTTACGTCCTACGGTCAGCGTGTGCTCTGAATACCATATCTGTAACGACCTGACCCAAAATCGGTCAAGTCTTTGTGTAGCTGTACCATCCCAAGACCATGCTGGCACACACAGTACATTGATGAAAAGATTCAAAGTTCAATCACACCTGAATTTATTACACTATTCTCATATCGAGTCTTTATTACATCATAATAAATTCGGCCGAAAGCCAACTCATGAGAAATAAACTAAATAAAGCTGCGGAAGCGTAGACGAATAGTGAGTCCATCCGACTCCATAGGACAATCGCCAAGCGTAGATCATAGCCTCAGTCCTGGTCGGAAAACTCCTCTGCAACATGAGACGTTGCAGCCGTGTAGGTCAGCATTTGAATATGCTGGCAAGTCATAGAGAGAAAAACAATAATAATGCTAACACTATATGCAATTTGGCTGTGGGGCTCTAAGTTTTATGTTTTTGCGAAAAAGCCAGTTTTTCCCTACAACCAAGGACTTGCTTACAATTACTACAAAAATGTTGGTAGTTATTGAGATGGTTCCGCCAACCAATGTCTCATTCCCAATTATTAGTTAACCTCTCAATTAATTTATTTGTCCGGTGTTGAGATTTCCGAAATACTCCAATTTCCAGAGGCTCATTTGTCTGTAACCGGGGACACGGCTAATCGATTAGGTTGTTACTCTGCAGAGTCTTGTGCACTTTACCCGCAAGAATCATTCCCTCCTTTATGTCCTCGCACTGCCTGGTGTTTGAAGACGGGACGAACGAAACAGGGTCTTCCGTAGAGTTTTTCTGGGCACTGCCGGTGCCCTTCCATGTCCTACCGTTCTTCTACATCTGCTGGCACCGTCCATCCAGAGTCACGCCTAAGGTCAACCCAGCCAGAGCCCATAATGGCTTGCGGCTGCACAGGTAAGCTTCCGGTCAAGGGGTATCCATCCGTCTCTTCGTGGCTAGGTGAAGCTTTCCGCAAGATGTCATGGCGCTTCTCCATGCATCCCGGCCATCGGCTGGTTCCTCCAGGGTGCCCGTCAACTGTCCTCCACCCAGTAGTGAATTTGAAGTCCATCTTGAGCTTGAAGTCATGGGGTTGTCATCATCTTGACTCTCACATCTCCCTTATGAATCTCTCAACCAACCCCGTCTACGAACATAGCAAAATAAACTACATCGTCCCGGGCAATAGTAAAGGGGAATTGGGTTCATCCTACCGCATGATACTACTCAAGACATAACTTAAAATTCTCCTACTGCATGCATGGTGGGGAGGAATAATTCTAATGCAACAAAATCATAGGTATTGTAAAACATGATCAAATGACTTGCCTGGCTAACGGTCTTCAAACGCTAGTGACTCGAAATAGCAAGCTTCGCACTACGGAAATTCTATCGAGTCAAACAATAGCACAAATAAATATTCCACTAAACATCATAACAGCAAGCTAAAGAAAATCGCACAAGCACTCAAACCAAAACCAAAGAAAACTCGAAGAATTCCAAACCAACAACTAGCAAGAAGAAAAAACATTTTATTTTACTGTAAATAAAAGTTCACCCTCTGTAACTACAGAAACTAATCTAAAATATACTATAACAGAGGTGAAAAAAAATCCTAAATTAATTAGAACAACAGAAAACAGCAACAAGCTAAATAAAACTAGAAAGGCTGTTTTCGAGTAAAACTATTTTTAATAAAGACTAAAAATATCCAAATAAATTCCTACTGCTAGGCAAGGTCAAAACAAGGCAGTGAAAAAAAAGAATCACTAAAAATAATAATCCTAACTCAAATTATAGCAGAAATACTAATCTGACTAAAACTAATATAAAACTATTTTTATAAACTAAAACATGGCCGAATCTATTTTCTACAGAAACTATAGGAAATTTGTAAACTAACAAAAAAGAATCAACTAAAAATAATAAATAATCTAAAGATATAGACTTTACAAAACTGAAACTTTCTGTTTAAAAACAGAGACGAAAATAACAGAAAAAAAACTAACGGGCGCTACTGGGCTTATGGGGTGTGAGATCTGAAACTAAATAGCGCCCTAGCGCAACTTAACAGGACGTACACGTGCGTTGTTTTTTTGACTAAAACCGATCTACTGGTTTGATCTGAACCGTACTAAACCACTAAAAAACCATAACTAAAATCGATCTAATGAAAATAAAATGATCTACTAATCGATCTAATCTAACTTAATGATTCGATAAAAAAATGAGCGAACAGAGGAGGTGCGCTCGTGCTTACAGAGAAGAGCCTGGCGTGGGAGGGAAGAAGAGGCCAGTGGGCGGCGGGGCTCCGGTCGTCGGCGGCGTCGGCGAGGATGTCCAGGTTATGCGGGTGTTCGGGGGCGTCCGATTTTCTGTGGACGGTGAGCTGAGGGGATGTCGGGGACGGCGGAGACAACGAAGACGAGGCGGTGGAGCTCGGTGCTCCGGTGGAGCGTGCTGGGTTGGGGGTGGCCTCTGTAGATGACGAAGACGAACAAAAACATGTCAAAAAGGTTTGTGAGGTCGGGCTAGACCGATAGCAGAGGTTAGAGAGGTTGGGGATGCTCACCGGTGAAACAACACGGCGGTGAACTGCGGGGGCTAGGGCGAGATCGGAACGGCGAGGGCGCGAGCTATGGTGGGAGTTGGGGTAGGGTTTTGGGGGGGTTCAGAAAAGGAGGCCGAGGGGTTTATAAAGGGCATAAGCGTGGGCGAGGGGTCGACTCGGGATCACGATCCCGAGAGGATCAGAACCGCGGCGGCGGCGTCGAACACGCTCTGGCGCGGAGTCGTGGGCGAGGGGTTAGGGATAGGGTGGGGCCGACGGGTCAGTGAGGGAGAGGGGGGTCGAGAGAGAGGGAGAGCGAGCGGGCGACAGATCGGAACGGGGTTGGCGGGGTGCGGCGGGAGCAGGCTGGCGGCCTTGGCGCTGGTGGGTTGCGGCTCGGGCGTCGACTGGGCCGGTTGGCCTGGCTGGCGCCTGGTGCACCTGTTTTTTTAATAAGACAGGGAGGAAAACTAAATATAGAAAAGCCTATAGTATTCTTATATAGGACATATATATATATATATCAAAATTCTCAGGGGAAATGATCCTACAATGTGGACATTTTTCTAGAGGCAAAACACAAACTAAAAAAACATTTTCTGGAAATCCCAAATAAAGTTCAAATTTGAATTCAAACCTTTGGCCATATTTTTCTTATGACATTTTTGGAGTGTCATGTTTACTCCTCTCATACTTTTTCTCAAGTATTTTGTCAGGCATTTTTTTGAAATAAATTTCAATTGCCAAGTTGAATCCAATTCAAACAAAACTCAAATGCCTCTGAAAATTCCAAATGCCACACAATTTCAAACAATATGCATAGATGCTTAACTAATAATTGTAAAACATTCCAAATTGAAAATGTGGGATGTTATATTAGAGACAAAACAGGGGCAAAAGTGTTTGGAAAAGTAGATACGACGGAGACGTATCAACTCCCCCAAGCTTAAACCTTTGCTTGTCCTCAAGCAATTCAGTTGATAAACTGAAAGTGATAAATAAAAAGTTTTACAAACTCTGTTTGCTCTTGTTGTTGTAAATATGTAAAGAAAGCATTCAAGTTTTCAGCAAAGATTATGAACTAATCACATTCGCAATAACATTTAGGTCTCACATTTACTCATATCAATGGCATAATCAACTAGCGAGCAATAATAGTAAATCTCGGATGTAAACACTTTCTCAAAACAATCGTAATATGATATAACAAGATGGTATCTCGCTAGCCCTTTCTGAGGCCACAAAACATAAATGCATAGCACCTTTAAAGATCAAGGACTGACTATACATTGTAATTCATTGTAAAAGAGATCTAGTCAAGTCATACTCCATGTAAACTAACAGTAATGGATGCAAATGACAGTGGTGCTCTCCAACTGGTGCTTTTTAATAAGAGGATGATGACTCAACATAAAAGTAAATAGGTAGGCCCTTCGCAGAGGGAAGCAGGGATTTGTAGAGGTGCCAGAGATCGATTTTGAAATATATATGAATAATATTTTAAGCGGTATACTTTCATTGTCAACATCAAGAGATGGCGATATCTTCCATGCTACACACATTATAGGCGGTTCCCAAACAGAATGGTAAAGTTTATACTCCCCCTCCACCAACAAGCATCAATCCATGGCTTGCTCGAAACAATGAGTGCCTCCAACTAACAAGAGTCCTGGGGGGAGTTTTGTTTGCAGATATTTTGATTTGATTTGCATAAAGAATGGGACTGGGCATCCTGGTTACCAGCCATGTTCTCGTGAGTTAGGAGTGGAGTTCACCCCTCTTGAGAAAACCCCGCCTAGCATGGAAGATACAGACAGCCATAGTTGATACATGAGCTATTCGAGCATACAAAACAGAATGTTTATTTGAAGGTTTAGAGTTTGGCACATACAAATTTAGTTGGAACGGCAGGTAGATACCGTATATAGTCAGGTATGGTGGACTCATATGGAATAACTTTGGGGTTTATGGGATTGGATGCACAAGCGGTATTCCTGCTTAGTACAAGTGAAGGCTAGAAAAAGACTGGGAAGCGATCAGCTAGAGAGCGACAACAGTCATGAACATGCATTAAAATTAATCAACACCGAATGCAAGCATGAGTAGGACATAATGCACCATGAACATAAATATCGTAGAGGCTATGTTGATTTTGTTTCAACTACATGCGTGAACATGTGCCAAGTCAAGCCACTCGAATCGTTCAAAGGAGGATACCACCCTATCATACCACATCACAACCATTTTAATAGCATGTTGGCACGCAAGGTAAACCATTATAAGCTCCTAGCTAATTAAGCGTGGTATAAGCAACTATAATTTCTAATTGGCATTGCAAACATGTTTCTTTCATAATAGGCTGAATCAGGAACGATGAACTAATCATATTTACAAAAACAAGAGAGGTCGAGTTCATACCAGCTTTTCTCATCTCAATAAGTTCATCATATAATCATCATTATTGCCTTTCACTTGCACGACCGAATAGTGTGGATAATAATAATAGTGCACATGCATTGGACTAAGCTGGAATCTGCAAGCATTCAATTCAAGAGAGAAGACAAGGTAATATGGGCTCTTTGTTAGATCAACAATAATACATATAAGAGCCACTCAACATTTTCATTATGGTCTTCTCCTCTTGACCCCCAAAGAAATGAAACAAAACTATTTACACGGGAAAGCTCCCAACAAGCAAAAGAAGAACGAGAAATCTTTTTGTGTTTTGTTTTAATTACTACCACTACAAGCATGGAAAGTAAACTAGATAAAAGATACAACTAATTTTTTTCTTAAGGTTTATCAAACACACAAGAAAAAAGCATAAAAAGGGAAATAAACTAGCATGGATATTACAATGAAAAAGTATGAGCACCGACAACTAGCATGAGTGTGTGAATATGAATGTAATGTCGGTGAGAAGTACGTAGTCCCCCAAGCTTAGGCTTTTGGCCTAAGTTGGTCTACTGCCACGGCTGACCTGGCGGATATCCAAAGTTGTAGTCGGGGTCGTACTGTGATGCAGCAGCTATTGCCTCATGAGCTGTCGCTTGGAGGTGAGTTGTTTCCGTCCTCCTCTTATACTCGTTCGCCTCCTCCCTGGTATAACATATCTCCCCTTTGCCTGGAAGTCAAAGAAAGCGGGAGCAGGGAGAGCGACATGATAGGTGCGTCGTCTGTCAAAGATTAGTCAGTAGTGAAGGGACTGGTCGTTCCTCTCAACAAACTGATGATGAACTGATACGTCTCCAACGTATCTATAATTTTTGATTGCTCCATGCTATTATATTATCTGTTTTGGATGTTAATGGGCATTATTTTACACTTTTATATCATTTTTGGGACTAACCTATTAACCGGAGGCCCAGCCCAAATTGCTATTTTTTGCCTATTTCGGTGTTTCGTAGAAAAGGAATATCAAATGAAGTCCAAACGGAATGAAACCTTCGGGAACGTGATTTTCCAACAAACATGATCCAGGAGACTTGGAGTGGGCGTCAAGAAACAATCGAGGAGGCCACGAGGCAGGGGGCGCGCCTACCCCCCCTGGGCGCCCCCTCCACCCTCGTGGGCCCCTTGTTGCTCCACTGACCTACTTCTTCCTCCTATATAAGTCCGTGTACCCCCCAAACATCCAAGAGCACCACAAAAACCTAATTCCACCACCGCAACCTTCTGTACCCGAGAGATCCCATCTCGGGGCCTTTTCCGGAGCTCCACCGGAGGGGGTATTGATCACGGAGGGCCTCTACATCAACTCCATGGCCTCTCCGGTGATGTGTGAGTAGTTTACTTCAGACCTACGGGTCCATAGTTATTAGCTAGATGGCTTCTTCTCTCTCTTTGGATCTCAATACAACGTTCTCCTCGATCTTCTTGGAGATCTATTCAATGTAATCTTCTTTTGTGGTGTGTTTGTCGAGATCCGATGAATTGTGGGTTTATGATCCAGATTATCTATGAACAATATTTGATTCTCCTCTGAATTATTTTATGTATGATTGGTTTATCTTTGCAAGTCTCTTTGAATTATCAGTTTGATTTGGCCTACTAGATTGATCTTTCTTGCAATGGGAGAAGTGCTTAGCTTTGGGTTCAATCTTGCGGTGCTCGATCCCAGTGACAGAAAGGGAAACGACACGTATTGTATTGTTCCCATCGAGGATAAAAAGATGGGGTTTATATCATATTGCATGAGTTTATCCCTCCACATCATGTCATCTTCCTTAAAGCATTACTCCGTTCTTATGAACTTAATATCTAGATGCATGTGGATAAGCGATCGATGTGTGGAGTAATAGTTAGTTAGATGCAGAGCGTGATCGGTCTACTTGGCACGGATGTGATGCTATATACATGATCATACCTAGATATTCTCATACTATGCTCAATTCTATCAATTGCTCGTCAGGTAATTCGTTTACCCACCGTAATACTTATGCTCTTGAGAGAAGCCACTAGTGAAACCTATGGCCCCCGGGTCTATCTTCCATAATATTAATCTTCCAATACTTAGTTATTTTCTTTGTCGTTTATTTTACTTTGCAGCTTTATTTCTCTTTATCATAAAAATACCAAAAATATTATCTTATCATATCTATCGGCTCTCACTCTCGTAAGTGACCGTGAAGGGATTGGCAACCCCTTTATCGTGTTGGTTGCGAGGTTCTTATTTGTTTGTGTAGGTGCATGGGGCTTGAGCGTGGATCTCCTACTGGATTGATACCTTGGTTCTCAAAAACTGAGGGAAATACTTACGCTACTTTGCTACATCACCCTTTCCTCTTCAAGGGAAAACCAACGCAGTGCTCATGAGGTAGCAAGAAGGATTTCTGGCGCCGTTGCCGGGGAGATTCGCACCAAGTCAAGTCAAGATTTGACTCCCGACAACGAGCCATTTTTGGCGCCGTTGCCGGGAAGTCTACGCACAATTCAAGACATACCAAGTACCCATCACAAACTCTTATCCCTCGCATTACATTATTTGCCATTTGCCTCTCGTTTTCCTCTCCCCCACTTCACCATTGCCGTTTTATTCGCCCTCTATTTTCCGCCCACCTTTCTTTCTCCATGTCGGAATCAGAAAGGGTTGGGGTTCTCTCCCGAGTTTTAGTACTTTGGACAATCCTTCCATTCTCTCTAAACTCATAAATAATGATGCTATGGAAAGACCTACCGGAGTTATCAATGAGAATCTTAATAATTTTGATGAAGATGATTCCGGAATTTTTCGTTATTTACTTGATGAATCTTTGAAAGATGCTTGGGATAGATTATTAAGGATCCGGGCCAGCTATGTGCCCCAATACCAAATTGAAATTCACTTAAAGAGCTTTTATGTTGCCCTACCTTCTTCGTTTAAGCATGTCTTAGATTCTATATTTGAAGAAAGGTTTTCTTGAAGGGGATGCCGTAGATACTTATGAAAAGATGAAAACCATATTTGGGCAGCCCATGAATGAGAAGGTTGAATCCACATCTCTTATGCTCTCCTACCCAAACGAATCTATCAAAGAGATGAAAGCTAGCTTAGATGAAAATTTCCGTAAAATGCTTAATCTTTCTTCTACCATTAACGGCCATGTGCTTTATCAAAATAGAAAGATTAATTCCATAGATAATAAGTTTGCCCTTTTCTTCCCTAAAACCAAAGATGACAATACCTAGATCTATCTTGCTTTTATGCCTAGCTAGGGGCGTTAAACGACAACGCTTGTTGGGAGGCAACCCAATTTTATTTTTAGTCCTTGCTTTTTGTTCCTGTTTAGTAATAAATAATTTATCTAGCCTCTGTTTTGGTTGTGTTTTTTTGTGTTTAATTATTGTTTGTGCCAAGTAGACTGTTGGGAAGACTTGGGGAAAGTCTTTTTGATCTTGCTGTAAAAAACAGAAACTTTAGCACTCACGAGAATTGCTGCCATTTTTATTTGGAAGGTGATATTTAGTTAATTATTTTTTCAGATGATTAATAGACAAATTCCTCACTCTCATAAATTTATTTTAGAATTTTTGGGGTTCCAGAAGTATTCGAAACATACAGATTACTACAGACTGTTCTGTTTTTGACAAATTCTGTTTTTCGTGTGTTGTTCGCTTATTTTGATGAATCTATGGCTAGTAAAAGAGTTTATAAACCATAGAGAAGTTGGAATACAGTAGGTTTAACACAAATATAAATAAATAATGAGTTCATTACAGTACCTTGAAGTGGTGGTTTGTTTTCTTTTACTAACGGAGCTCACAAAGATTTTCTTTTAAGTTTTGTGTTGTGAAGTTTTCAAGTTTTGGGTAAAGATTTGATGGATTATGGAACAAGGAGTGGAAAGATCCTAAGCTTGGGGATGCCCATGGCACCCCAAGGTAAAATACAAGGACACTAAAAATCCTAAGCTTGGGGATGCCCCGGAAGGCATCCCCTTTTTCGTCTTCGTTCATCGGTAACTTTACTTGGAGCTATATTTTTATTCGCCACATGATATGTGTTTTGCTTGGAGCGTCTTGTATGATTTGAGTATTTGCTTTTTAGTTTACCACAATCATCCTTGATGTACACACCTTTTGAGAGAGACACACATGAATTGGAATTTATTAGAATACTCTATGTGCTTCATTTATATCTTTTGAGCTATATAGTTTTTATTCTATGTGCTTCACTTATATCTTTTGAGCTTTATAGTTTTTGCTCTAGTGCTTCACTTATATCTTTTAGAGCACGGTGGTGGTTTTATTTTATAGAAATAATTGATCTATCATGCTTCACTTATATTATTTTTGAGAGTCCTTTAGAACAACATGGCAATTTGCTTTTAGGCATAATAAAAACTTTCATATAAGTGCATTGAATACTAAGAGAAGTTTGATACTTTATGATTGTTTTGAGATACGGGGATAGTGATATCAAAGTTGTGCTAGTTGAGTAGTTGTGAATTTGAGAAATACTTGGGTTGAAGTTTGCAAGTCCCGTAGCATGCACGTATGGTAAACGTTGTGTAACACATTTGAAACATGAGGTGTTATTTGATTGTCTTCCTTATGAGTGATGATCGGGGACGAGCGATGGTCTTTTCCTACCAATCTATCCCCCTAGGAGCATGCGCGTAATACTTGGGCTTTGATGACTTGTAGATTTTTGCAATAAGTATGTGAGTTCTTTATGACTAATGTTGAGTCCATGGATTATACGCACTCTCGCCCTTCCATCATTGCTAGCCTCTTCGGTACCGTCCATTGCCCTTTCTCACCTTGAGAGTTGGTGCAAACTTAGCCGGTGCATCCAAATCCCGTGATACAATACGCTCTATCACACATAAACCTCCTTATATCTTCCTCAAAACAGCCACCATACCTACCTATTATGGCATTTCCATAGCCATTCCGAGATATATTTCCATGCAACTTTCAACCGTTCCGTTTATTATGACACGCATCATCATTGTCATATTGCCTTGCATGATCATGTAGTTGACATCGTATTTGTGGCAAATCCACCGTTCATAATTTTTCATACATGTCACTCATGAGTCATTGCACATCCCGGTACACCGCCGGAGGCATTCATATAGAGTCATATCTTGTTCTAGTATCGAGTTATAATCATTGAGTTGTAAATAAATAGAAGTATGATGATCATCATTCATAGAGCATTGTCCCAATCAAAAAAAGGCCAAAAGAAAGAAGGCCCAAAAAAGAGAATAAAAGGGGCAATGCTACTATCCTTTTTCCACACTTGTGCTTCAAAGTAGCACCATGATCTTTATGGTAGAGAGTCTCTTGTTTTGTCATTTTCATATACTAGTGGGAACTTTTCATTATAGAACTTGGCTTGTATATTCCAACAATGGGCCTCCTTAAGTGCCCTAGGTCTTCGTGAGCAAGCAAGTTGGATGCACACCCACTTAGTTTCTTTTGTTGAGCTTTCATACATTTATAGCTCTAGTGCATCCGTTGCATGGCAATCCCTACTCCTTGCATTGACATCAATTGATGGCCATATCCCTAGCCCATTGATTATCCACGTCGATGTGAGACTTTCTCATTTTTTGTCTTCTCCACATAACCCCCTTCAATATATTCTATTCCACCCATAGTGCTATATCCATGGCTCACGCTCATGTATTGCGTGAAAGTTGAAACAAGTTTGAGATTACTAAAGTGTGAAACAATTTCTTGGCTTTTCATCGGGGTTGTGCATGATGAGAGCATTCTTGTGTGACGAAAATGGAGCATGACCAAACTATATGATTTTGTAGGCATGAACTTTCTTTGGCCATGTTATTTTGAGAAGACATGATTGCTTAGTTAGTATGCTTGAAATATTATTATTTTTATGTCAATATTAAACTTTTATCTTGAATCTTTCGGATATGAACATTCATGCCACAATAAAGAAAAATTACATTGATAAATATGTTAGAAAGCATTCCACATCAAAAATTCTTTTTTATCATTTACCTACTCGAGGACGAGCAGGAATTAAGCTTGGGGATGCTTGATACGTCTCCAACGTATCTATAATTTTTGATTGCTCCATGCTATTATATTATCTGTTTTGGATGTTAATGGGCTTTATTTTACACTTTTATATCATTTTTGGGACTAGCCTATTAACCGGAGGCCCAGCCCAAATTGTTGTTTTTTTCCTATTTCAGTGTTTCATAGAAAAGGAATATCAAACGAAGTCCAAATGGAATGAAACCTTCGGGGACATGATTTTCTCAACAAACGTGATCCAGGAGACTTGGAGTGGGCGTCAAGAAACAATCGAGGAGGCCACGAGGCAGGGGGCGCGCCCTCCACCCTCGTAGCCCCTCGTTGCTCCACCGACCTACTTCTTCCTCCTATATAAGTCCACGTACCCCCCCCCAAACATCCAGGAGCACCACGAAAACCTAATTCCACCGCCGCAACCTTCTGTACCTGAGAGATCCCATCTCGGGGCCTTTTCCAGAGCTCTGCTGGAGGGGGCATTGATCACGGAGGGCCTCTACATCAACTCCATGGCCTCTCCGGTGATGTGTGAGTAGTTTACTTCAGACCTATGGGTCCATAGTTATTAGCTAGATGGCTTCTTCTCTCTCTTTGGATCTCAATACAAAGTTCTCCTCGATCTTCTTGGAGATCTATTCGATGTAATCTTCTTTTGTGGTGTGTTTGTCGAGATCCGATGAATTGTGGGTTTATGATCCAGATTATCTATGAACAATATTTGATTCTCCTCTGAATTATTTTATGTATGATTGGTTTATCTTTGCAAGTCTCTTTGAATTATCAGTTTGGTTTGGCCTACTAGATTGATCTTTCTTGCAATGGGAGAAGTGCTTAGCTTTGGGTTCAATCTTGTGGTGCTCGATCCCAGTGACAGAAAGGGAAATGACACGTATTGTATTGTTCCCATCGAGGATAAAAAGATGGGGTTTATATCATATTGCATGAGTTTATCCCTCCACATCATGTCATCTTCCTTAAAGCATTACTCCGTTCTTATGAACTTAATACTCTAGATGCATGTTGGATAGCGATCGATGTGTGGAGTAATAGTAGTAGATGCAGAATCATTTCGGTCTACTTGTCACGGACGTGATGCCTATATACATGATCATACCTAGATATTCTCATAACTATGCTCAATTCTATCAATTGCTCGTCAGTAATTCGTTTACCCACCGTAATACTTATGCTCTTGACAGAAGCCACTAGTGAAACCTATGGCCCCCGGGTCTATCTTCCATCATATTAATCTTCCAATACTTGGTTATTTTCTTTGTCGTTTATTTTACTTTGCAGCTTTATTTCTCTTTATCATAAAAATACCAAAAATTATTATCTTATCATATCTATCAGATCTCACTCTCGTAAGTGACCGTGAAGGGATTGACAACCCCTTTATCGTGTTGGTTGCGAGGTTCTTATTTGTTTGTGTAGGTGCATGGGACTTGAGCGTGATCTCCTACTGGATTGATACCTTGGTTCTCAAAAACTGAGGGAAATACTTATTCTACTTTGCTACGTCACCCTTTCCTCTTCAAGGGAAAACCAACGCAATGCTCAAGAGGTAGCACGAACGATAGCATCATAATCTAGATAAGAAGTAGGCAACTCAATATCATCTCCACGTATGGGTATCTCGAGAAAGTTAGCTATACAAGTTGCATAAATTCCACCAAAGAAATCTCCATGAATACTATTATTATGCAACCTACGTGCAACAATAGCCCCCAAGTTGTATTGCTTATCTCCTAAAACATCGCTCTTGAGAACGCTAAGATCAGGTACACACATGTGGCATGCTTCATCTTTACCATTTATGCACCTTCCAATGAAGAGAGCAAAATAATGTATAGCGGGAAAATGAATTCTCCCTATGGTGGCTTGTGTTACATCTCTAGATTCCCCCACAGTTATACTAGCAAGAAAATCTCTATATTCAAATTTGCGAGGTTCACTAACATTACCCCACTGTGGGAGTTTACAAGCAGTGTTAAAATATTCTAAGTCCATGGTATAAGATTTATCATAAAGGTCAAACAGGACAGTTTGAGAATTGCGTGATGATGAAAATTCAAACCTTCTCACAAAGGAATCAGTGAGGTAGTGGTATTGACGGCACTTATCTGCCACGAAGCCCTCAAGATTGGCATTACGCACATATGCTTCAAATTCCTCCTTGATTCCCGCTCGAACCATGAAGTCCTCTGA
>NC_053023.1:79246713-79291684 GCF_003073215.2 Triticum urartu
GTGTATCACTATGATCGAGATCCAATGAACTATTTTCATTGGGTGTGTAACCATATAAGGTTTTATTCATGTAAACAGAACAACAATTTATTCTCTTCCTTAAATGAATAACCGTATTACAATAAATATGATCAAATCATATTCATGCTTAACGCAAACACCAAATAACACTTATTCAGGTTCAACACTAATCCCGAAAGTATAGGGAGTGTGCGATGATGATCATATCAATCTTGGAACCATTTCCAACACACATCGTCACTTCACCCTTAACTAGTCTCTGTTTATTCTGCAACTCCTGTTTCGAGTTACTAATCTTAGCAACTGAACTAGTATCAAATACTGAGGGGTTGCTATAAACACTAGTAAAGTACACATCAATAACATGTATATCAAATATACTTATGTTCACTTTGCCATCCTTCTTATCTGCCAATCACTTGGGGTAGTTCCGCTTCCAGTGACCAGTCCCTTTGCAGTAGAAACACTTAGTCTCAGGTTTAGGACCAGACTTGGGCTTCTTCACTTGAGCAGCAACTAGCTTGCTGTTCTTTTTGAAGTTCCCCTTCTTCCCTCTGCCATTTTCTTGAAACTAGTGGTCTTGTCTACCATCAACACTTGATGTTTTTCTCGATTTCTACCTTCGTCAATATCCGCATTACGAAGAGCTTGGGAATCGTTTCCGTTATCCCTTGCATATCATAGTTCATCACGAAGTTCTACTAACTTGGTGATGGTGACTAGAGAATTCTGTCAATCACTATCTTATCTGGAAGATTAACTCCCACTTGATTCAAGCGATTGTAGTACTCAGACAATCTGAGCACATGCTCACTAGTTGAGCGATTCTCCTCCATCTTTTGGCTATAGAACTTGTTGGAGACTTCATATCTCTCAACTCGGGTATTTGCTTGAAATATTAACTTCAACTCCTGGAGCATCTCATATGCTCCATGACGTTCAAAACGTCTTTGAAGTCCCGATTCTGAGCCATTAAGCATGGTGCACTAAACTATCAAGTAGTCATCATATTGAGATAGACAAACGTTCATAACGTCTGCATCTGCTCCTGCAATAGGTCTGTCACCTAGCGGTGCATCAAGGACATAATTCTTCTGTGCAGCAATGAGGATGAACCTCAGATCACGGATCCAATCCGCATCTTTGCTACTAACATCTTTCAACACAATTTTCTCTAGGAACATATCAAAATAAACACAGGGAAGCAACAACGCGAGCTATTGATCTACAACATGATTTGCAAAATACTACCAGGACTAAGTTCATGATAAATTTAGGTTCAGTTAATCAAATTAATTAAAGAACTCCCACTTAGATAGACATCCCTCTAATCCTCTAAGTGATTACGTGATCCAAATCAACTAAACCATAACCGATCATCACGTGAGATGGAGTAGTTTTCAATGGTGAACATCGTTATGTTGATCATATCTACTATATGATTCACGCTCGACCTTTCGGTCTCCGTGTTCCGAGGCCATATCTGTATATGCTTGGCTCGTCAAGTATAACCTGAGTATTCCGCGTGTGCAACTGTTTTGCACCCGTTGTATTTGAACGTAGAACCTATCACACCCGATCATCACGTGGTGTCTCAGCACGAAGAACTTTCGCAATGGTGCATACTCAGGGAGAACACTTCTTGATAATTTAGTGAGAGATCATCTTATAATGCTACCGTCAATCAAAGCAAGATAAGATGCATAAAAGGATAAACATCACATGCAATTAATATAAGTGATATGATATGGCCATCATCATCTTGTGCTTGTGATCTCCATCTCCGAAGCACCGTCGTGATCACCATCGTCACCGGCGTGACACCTTGATCTCCATCGTAGCATCGTTGTCGTCTCGCCAAGCTTGTGCTTCTACGACTATCGCTACCGCTTAGTGATAAAAGTAAAGCATTACATCGCGATTGCATTGCATACAATAAAACGACAATCATAAGGCTCCTGCCAGTTGCCGATAACTCGGTTACAAAACATGATCATCTCATACAATAAAATTCAGCATCATGTCTTGACCATATCACATCACAACATGCCCTGCAAAAACAAGTTAGACGTCCTCTACTTTGTTGTTGCAAGTTTTACGTGGCTGCTACGGGCTTAAGCAAGAACCAATCTTACCTACGCATCAAAACCACAACGATAGTTTGTCAATTTAACTCCGTTTTAACCTTCGCAAGGACCGGGCGTAGCCATACTCGGTTCAACTAAAGTTGGAGAGACAGTCGCCCGCAAGCCACCTATGTGCAAAGCATGTCGGGGGAACCGGTCTCGCGTAAGCGTACGCGTAATGTTGGTCCGGGTCGTCTCGTCCAACAATGCCGCCGAACCAAAGTATGACATGCTGGTAGGCAGTATGACTTATATCGTCCACAACTCACTTGTGTTCTACTCGTGCATATAACATCAACATAAAAAACCTAGGCTCGAATGCCACTGTTGGGTTTCGTAGTAATTTCAAAAAAATTCCTACGCACACGCAAGATCATGTGATGCATAGCAACGAGAAGGGGAGAGTGTTGTCTACGTACCAACGCAGACCGACTGCGAAGACGTTGACGCGACCACACGTAGAGGAAAGTCGTACGTCTTCAGATGCACAACGTCGAGAGAGATACACACCGCACATCACGACTCTCTCCGTCTGTCACCAACCATGCCACCACTGGCCATTCCCTCGTCGCCGGCGCCTCCCCGCCGCCATGTTCCAGTTCCGAAGCTGCATCCTCACCCAGTTCCTCTCTTCTTCCTCCGCCTCCCTAGTTTCTCCTATCCACCGTTTCCTCTCCGCCGCAGCCGGCATTTCCCCGGGCCCTGGCTTTGCCGCCGAGAAGTACCTCGTCTCCACGCCGCGTGTGACGAAGTGGAATGCATCTCACAGTCCACAGGCCGAGGCCCGAGAGAAATCTGGGACGCATTAGAGCCAGATACTATCAAGTGCCACAGAAGTCATTGTCACTAAGAAGCTCTCCCACGTCGACGGCTGGGGCGCCGCACACGGCTAAGGAATAGATCACGTGGATCAACTTGTGTGTTCTGAGGGTGCCTCCCTCAGTATATAAAGGACTAGGGGGGAGGCTGGCCGGCCAAGGTGTGGCGCGCCAGGAGAGTCCTACTCCCTCTGGGAGTAGGATTCCCCCCCCCCAAATCCTAGTTGGAATAGGATTCGCGGGGGGGAAAGAGAGAGAGGGGCCGGCCCCTCTCCTAGTCCTAATAGGACTAGGGGAGGGGGAGGCGCGCGGCCCATGTAGGGCTGCCTCTTCTCTTTTCCACTAAGGCCCATCATGGCCCATTTAGCTCCCGGGGGGTTCCGGTAACCTCCCGGTACTCCGGTAAAATCCCGATTTCACCCGGAACACTTCCGATATCCAAACATAGGCTTCCAATATATCAATCTTTATGTCTCGACCATTTCGAGACTCCTCGTCATGTCCGTGATCACATCCGGGACTCCGAAAACCTTCGGTACATCAAAATGCATAAACTCATAATATAACTGTCATCGTAACCTTAAGCGTGCGGACCCTACGGGTTCGAGAACAATGTAGACATGACCGAGACACGTCTCCGGTCAATAACCAATAGCGGGACCTGGATGCCCATATTGGATCCTACATATTCTACGAAGATCTTTATCGGTCAGACCGCATAACAACATACGTTGTTCCCTTTGTCATCGGTATGTTACTTGCCCGAGATTCGATCGTCGGTATCCAATACCTAGTTCAATCTCGTTACCGGCAAGTCTCTTTACTCGTTCTGTAATACATCATACCGCAACTAACTCATTAGTTGCAATGCTTGCAAGGCTTAAGTGATGTGCATTACCGAGAGGGCCCAGAGATACCTCTCCGACAATCGGAGTGACAAATCCTAATCTCGAAATACGCCAACCCAACATTGTACCTTTGGAGACACCTGTAATGCTCCTTTATAATCACCCAGTTACGTTGTGACGTTTGGTAGCACCCAAAGTGTTCCTCCGGCAAACGGGAGTTGCATAATCTCATAGTTATAGGAACATGTATAAGTCATGAAGAAAGCAATAGCAACATACTAAACGATCGGGTGCTAAGCTAATGGAATGGGTCATGTCAATCAGATCATTCAACTAATGATGTGACCTCGTTAATCAAATAACAACTCATTGTTCATGGTTAGGAAACATAACCATCTTTGATTAACGAGCTAGTCAAGTAGAGGCATACTAGTGACACTTTGTTTGTCTATGTATTCACACATGTATTATGTTTCCGGTTAATACAATTCTAGCATGAATAATAAACATTTATCATGATATAAGGAAATAAATAATAACTTTATTATTGCCTCTAGGGCATATTTCCTTCAACCCCCCTTTCCTTTCTTCCCTCTCCTCCTTCCCCTCAAGTCCTAATCCAACTAGGGAAAGGGGGGAGTCCTACTCCCGGTAGGAGTAGGACTCCTCCTGCGCGCCTCCTCCTAGGGCCGGCCGCACCCCCCTTGCTCCTTTATATACGGGGGCAAGGGGGCACCTCTAGACACACAAGTTGATCCTCATGATCGTTTTCTTAGCCGTGTGCGGTGCCCCCTTCCACCATAGTCCTCGATAATATTGTAGTAGTGCTTAGGCGAAGCTCTGCGACAGTAGAACATCAAGATCGTCACCACGCCGTCATGCTGACGGAACTCTTCCCCATCACTTTGCTGGATCGGAGTCCAGGGATCGTCATCGAGCTGAACGTGTGCTAGAACTCGGAGGTGTCGTAGTTTCGGTACTTGATCGGTCGGGCCGTGAAGACGTACGACTACATCAACCGTGTTGTCATAACGCTTCCGCTTCCGGTCTACGAGGGTACGTAGACAACACTCTCCCCTCTCGTTGCTATGCATCACCATGATCTTGCATGTGCGTAGGAAAATTTTGAAATTACTACGTTCCCAACAAAGCCGCCCAAGAAAGAAGCGACCATGGGGTCAACAATCTCCAATTTTGTTTCCTGGAAGCACGCTAAGTGGCAGGCCGAGGCAACAATAGTCTCATTGACTGTAGTTCTTCTATTTGGGCAATTTAACCCTCGGACGTTCCAATTCAGTATAATGAGGCTAAGACTATTCATTGATAACACCATGCAACAACAAGCTAGCATTAGGCAAGTACCAGACTAGGTTTGAAGAGCCTCGCTAGGGCAACAAATAGCAGCTGTACAGAACAGCCACAAACAGGCGTAGCAACATACACAGAAGGACGCTTAACATTTGGAAACTACTGAACATCATCAGGTGAGCATGGGGGCATCAGGCTGCGTCCACAGTCGCCTCTGCCACTGGGGTGGCCATCTCCGGTCCTGCATCATCACCATGCTGCAGGAGCGCTTCTTCCACCGCAGTCGCCAGGTCGCAGTCCATCCTGAACAGGGCTCGAAGGGCCGCGACAGCAGTGTCCGGCAGTTGGCCCTGGAACATGTCAACGTAGCGTTTCAGCGCCTCTTGAGTGACCTTCTCTCCCTCTCCAACAACCCCCATCCTTTGGCAGAGCAGTTGTTCTGCAAGCTGGGCAACGGGCATGGTCCGCTTCTTGGCGCGTAGACGAGGGCTGCGCCGGCTGAGGTCAAAAATGGTGACCCCCGCCAGCGTCTTCCTCCTAGCTGTAGGCCGCCTTGGAGGGGGGGAGCTCGGAGTAGCAAAGAGAGGGGGCACCGTCGGAACAAAGAGCGGGGTGCCGCGCTCTCCCTCACCCAGTGAGCAAGACACAACATCCGCCACCGGAGACGCCACTAGGCGTGGGACGAAGACGGGCGTGCGGGGCGAGCTTGGAGCCGGAGAAGCAGCAGCGGGCAAGCTTGGGCCTAGTGTAGCTGCAGTGGTAGACGGGGTCCCGTTGTCAAGCGTTAGAGAGGGCTGGACTTGAGCCCGGAAGCAGGACAGCGCCCTGCGCAGCTAGACCGGGCTTGAAGAGGCACGGATCTCTATGATGTCACAAGAGGTGGTGCGCGGAGAAGGTGGAGGAGAGCGGCCTCGCAGAGGCGTTTCCCGGGACGCCGGCCGCTCCAACGAACGGCTGCGACGGTCAGGGAGGCGGCGAGCTGAGTCGCGGCCATGGGGGGGGGCGTCCCAGCCCTACGCCTCTGCCCATCTTCGCGACCATCCCGCCTTGAGTCGCGACGGCCGTCTCGCCTGGAGTCGTGGCGGTCATCCCCATCCCTCCGGTGTGGCTCCCTTGAGCGGCTGCGGAAGATGCAGTCTCTCCAGGATGGCTGCCTGTCATCACGTCGCCCTCGGCGATCGTCATCGTCACGATCATCATCACGCCTGTCTCTATCATTGTGGCGGCGATCAGACTGAGCACCACGCTCCCCCTGCCGAGGCTCGCCATCAACCACACGAAAGCTCCAGTCGAAGCGGTTGGAGTAGTGCGGGCGCCGCAGCACATTGCCATTGGCGTCAGGCGTGTAGTCTTCATGGCAGTCCAGGTGAACCAAGACACGCCGGCGAAGCACGCGCCGCCCTGTGATCCCAGAGGGGCCAGCGAACGCGCCCATCGGCTGGCTATCACCCACCGTGAGCTGCACCACCTTGGGGATGCTTGAAGGATTCGCCGACCAAGCCCAGAGGTTGAGCGAGGTGGCATCCTCCCTCATGACGGTGGAGTGGTCGAAGTAGTGCAGCAGAGTTTCTGGCCCAAGGACCTGCTCGGCGACCTTGTCGTTCCACGCATTCAGAGCCACATTTTCGATGCATAGATGAATGTGGTGGAAGGCGTTGAGTGCCTCCGCGTGAGCATTGAGCCGCCACTTGGCGACGTGGATGTCCAGACCACCCCGCTCGAACCTGCCCGGCAGCGCGGTCACCAGGTCGCGGTGGTGCGGGAAGTCGAAGGTGGCGAGAATATCCTCCGGCGAGTGTGGCTTCACCTTGAAGCAGTTGCGGTCGATGCGGAAGTGGTCGGTGATGGCCGTCTGCATCTCGTCCGCACTCACCCGAGGGCGGTTGCCACCCAGCCAGACGAACGCGGCGAGGCTCGCAAGGCTTGCGGCCTGTACGTCCATCTCCTGGGTAGCAGTGACCACGGCATGGCGCTCCGCAGGGCGAAGTGACGGGTCCCCGATGCGCACCATGGCGGCCGCTTGCACACCGCGCAGCACTGGCGGTGGCGGAGGAAGGGCAGGTGGCGGCGGCAGACGCGAGGTGGGAGGTGGCGACGAGGAGATGGAGCAGAAGCGCGCTTTGTGGCCACACCGTCTGCAGCGAAGACTCTTGAGAGGGTTTCGGCAGGTGGCCTTGCAATGACCTCTATCCAAGCAGCGATGGCAGATGCGCTTGTGAAGCTTGACGAAGCCTGCAGAGGCAGGTGGGGAGTAAAAGCCAGCAGCTCTTCGTCTTGAATGATTGCTTTGCTGTCTGTTGGCTCTCCACCAGAACGGCGCCCGGACAAGATTCCAATCCCCATCAGTGCTCTGGTCAGCGGGAGCGGAGGGAGCGGAGGGCTCGGGGCTCGATGGCGGGCGCGGCCGCGCGGCATTGAAGGCCCGAGCAGGCTTGGATTTGATGCACGGCCGGTGAGCGCCTTGAATGGGGAGGGGAGGAGTTGAATCTATCAAAGTTGCATTGAAGGCAAAGCTTACTTTGCAGGCAACCTCTGCCTCACCGTGCAGCGCGGCAGATCCTCCGAGATTTCCTTCCGGCTGCGAATCAGGGACGAAGGACGAGCTGGATCGGGCTGGAACCCTCGGCGGCGAATCTGGATCCGAAACACTGAGCTCCAGCTGTGGGAAGAGAGCAAGGGCCAGCTCCCTGCGACCAAACCTGGGGGAGGGGAAGCCCGGCGGGAAAACCGGCGAGACCGACCGAGCCATGGCAAGCAAGGGGACGGGGCTGCAGCCGGCGGCGGGGATGGCTGCGGGCGGTGGAGCGCCGCGTCGCAGGAGCGCTGGGGAGCTCATCTCCTACCCTATCCGAGAATGATTTTCTAAGAGTACAACTCCTGCAGAGCATTAATCACATTCTGTGCAACAATGTCGACGGTGCTTAAGATTTTGCATGATGCGCGCGCCGACGTAGGTGCCAAAGAAAGGTTAGTTAATTAACTAGATCGAGAGATGATATATGATGATGGAGTGACCAGGTGAAGCAACAAGTGATGGATGCTCCAAGAACAGTACGTTCTGCCACCTCGTGCAGGAACATGCTAACAAGCATGCACAGGTCCCTGATGATCGATTGAGCTGCATGCAGTGCACCTGTTGATCAGATCATATTAGAAGTGTGTGGCATGCATGTTAAATTGTGATCCAAATTATACCGTGTTGGACTAGACGTAGTACAACTGGTGTGGGTCTTTGCGTTGACATCGACGCGTACGAGTACAACTCATTTACTTGTCCTCCAAGGACTCTCATGTATTGCCCTCTTATATACCCCATGTAGTCGCACCTCAGACGGTCTGTCGTCTCGTGCTTGTAATACTCCTCCTCATAGTGATTGCGCCTTCGTGCGTTCGTGGTTTTCTCCCGCAAGGGTTTCCACGTAAAAATCCGTGTCTCTCGTGTCTCGTTTATTCTCGTTATTATCTAACAAGTGGTATCAGAGCTGAGGTTACAGATACAAGATTTGAGTTCGAGGGATTAGGGTCGCGCGCGACGTCACCCGTGCGTGACCAGGCTATCCGAGGCCGGATCGATTTCCTCCGCCGCACCGCTATACGAAGCCGAGACCGACAGGAGTGCGGCGTACTGTGCGCCTGGCAAGCCATCGAATCCTCAAGACCGCTGCCGTTCCGCCGAGTTGTGATTGCTGCTGCTCCACGTCATCACAAGGGATCAACCAAAGCTGTCGCAGCCCACGCAGATCAAGTCGCCGAGTTCCTCTGCTGCTGCGTACAAAGACTTGAAGTAGTACACGTGCGAGAATCGAGATCTGATCGATCTTGCTACTGGTGGCCTTGCTACTTTTCTTTCACGTGGTCAAACCTACTGGAGCTGCTGCTGCTACTAGTTACTACGTCACGTGAAGCTTCTAGTACAGAGTACTAGTTCGGCCCTTGTTTTTCATCTTCAAGTGCTACGTCCATTGCCCGAAGCTACCAGGTGCTACTGTTTCTTTGCTCGCATATTAAATTCTGTCAAGAATTATTCTACTCCGACTTGTACTACTTTGTGTACACAAATTTATCTACTCATGGCATCTATGAAGTACGACTTTGCGCTGTTGGATCGTGATACAAGGTTTACCCTATGGCAAGTCAAGATGCGGGCGTTGTTGGCACACGCCGACTATGATGTAGCACTGGATAGTTTTGGAAAGAACCGAATTGAGGACTGGACTGCTGAGGATAAAAGAATTGATTGTAAGGCTTTGTCATAAATTCAACTCCATTTGCATAATAATATTTTGCAGGAAGTTTTGAGCGAAAAAACTGCCGCCGCTCTATGGTTAAAGTTGGAAGGGATTTGCATGACTAAAGATCTCACCAGCAAGATGCATCTGAAGCAAAAATTATTCCTGCACAGGTTACCCGAGGGAGGTAATATTTTGAATCATATTTCTGAATTTAAAGAGATCATATCTGATCTAGCTGCAATGGAGGTTAAGTATGAAGAGGAAGATACTGCTTTAATGTTACTTTGTTCACTGCCAAGTTCTTATACCAATTTTAGAGACACCATATTATACAGTCATGATACTCTCACGCTTAATGAAGTTTATGAAGCTTTGAACTCTAAGGAGAAGATGAAATTAATGGTGCCTCATGATGGTTCGAGTTCATCCCAAGCCGAGGGATTATCTGTTCGTGGCAGGACAAAGGAGAAGAACTCCAATAATGGAAACAGAGGCAAAAGTAAGAACGGCTACAGGGGCCGGTCGCAATCCAGAGACAAGAAATATTGCAGGTATTGCAAGAGAGACGGTCATGACATCTCTGAGTGTTTCAAGTTGCAGAACAAGGAAAAGAGAAAAGGTAACAAACAAGGTGAAAATTCTGCTAACGTTGCTCGTGATGATAGTTCCGATGATGCTCTTGTCGTTATTGCTGGATGTGCTGAGACCAATGATGAGTGGGTACTTGACACTGCATGCACTTTTCATATGTGTCCACATAGAGATTGGTTTAATACTTTTGATTCCACTACTTCTGCTGGTTCCGTTTTGGGTTTTGATAATTCACCATGCAAGATTGAAGGCATAGGTTCTATTCGAATCAAGATGTTTGATGGCATAATCAGAACTTTGACAGATGTTCGGTATATTCCGAAGATGAAGAGAAATCTTATTTCTATGAGTGCCCTTGATGCAAAGGGATACAAGTATTCAGGTGGAGATAGTGTTTTGAAAGTCACCAAAGGTTCCCTTATTGTGATGAAAGGTGATTTAAGTTCGACCAATGGTCTTTATTACCTTCGAGGTTCTACCGTTTCAGGTAACGCTACTCCAGTTATTTCAAAGAATTCTGATTGTGATGCTGCTAACCTTTGGCATATGCGTCTTGGACATATGAGTGAACTTGGTTTGGCAGAGTTAAATAAGAGAGGTCTTCTTGATGGATATGAACCTGGTAAATTGAAATTTTGTGAGCATTGTATCTTCGGCAAGCACAAGAGGGTGAAGTTCAACACTTCGACTCATACAACCGAAGGTATTCTTGATTATGTGCATTCTGATTTATGGGGACCATCTCGCAGAAAGTCACTAGGTGGTGCTAGTTACATGCTGACTATTATTGATGATTATTCGAGAAAAGTTTGGCCTTATTTCTTGAAGCATAAATATGAAGCATTCTCAGCATTTAAGGAGTGGAAGATTATGATTGAGAGACAAACTGAAAAGAAGGTAAAAATACTTCGCACTGATAATGGTATGGAATTCTGTTCTAAGCAATTTAAGAATTATTGCAAGTCTGAAGGCATTGTCAGACACTACACCGTTCCTTATACTCCTCAACAAAACGGTGTTGCTGAGCGTATGAACAGGACCATTATTTCCAGAGCCCGTTGCATGTTGTCCAATGCAGGTTTGCATAGGCGTTTTTGGGCTGAGGCCGCTTCCACTGCTTGTTATCTCATTAATCGTTCACCATCTATTGCTCTTAATAAGAAAACTCCAATTGAGGTATGGTCTGGTTCACCTGCTGATTATTCACAGTTGAGAGTTTTTGGTTGCACTGCTTATGCTCATGTTGATAATGGAAAATTGGAGCCTAGGGCTGTTAAGTGCATCTTTCTTGGTTATAAGTCTGGTGTTAAAGGTTTTAAATTGTGGAATCCTGAAACCCAGAAGGTTGTTATTAGCAGAAATGTTATCTTTAATGAATCTGCTATGTTACATGATGTTTCATCTACTAATGTTCCCGTTGAGAGTGAACAACAGCCTATTGTTCAGGAGCCTACTGTTCAGGTGGAGCATGTTATTGATTCAGGTGATACATCTGCGTAATGAAATTGTTGATGCACATGATGAACCCGTCGTTAATGATGATCATGTCACTCCCACTCCAAATCAGCCTATTGTTCCACCCAGTTGGAATCTTGCACGTGACAGAGTTAGACGGGGTATTAATAAACCTGACAGGTTAATTGAAGAGTGCAATATTGTTTCTTTTGCTTTATCTGTTGCAGAAGAAATTGAAGGTAATGCTGAGCCTTCTTCATATTCCGAGGCTATTATTTCTGGTGATAGTAATAAGTGGATGACCGCTATGCATGATGAGATGGAATCACTTGAAAAGAATGGCACTTGGGATTTAGTAAAATTTACCTAGAGAGAAGAAACCTATTCGTCGCAAGTGGGTTTTCAAAAGGAAAAAAGGTGTTTCTCCAAATGATGAGACAAGATATAAAGCAAGGTTAGTTGCTAAAGGTTACAATCAGATTCCATGTATTGACTATAACGAAGTATTTTCTCCTGTTGTGAAGCATAGCTCTATTCGCACTTTACTCAGTATTGTTGCCATGCATGATCTTGAGCTTGAACAATTGGATGTTAAAACTGTATTTTTACATGGAGAATTAGAAGAGGATATTTATATGAAACAACCTAAAGGTTTTGTTATTCCTGGAAAAGAAAAGCTTGTCTGTAAGTTAAAGAAATCTCTTTATGGATTGAAGCAATCCCCTAGACAGTGGTACAAGAGATTTGACACCTTTATGCTCTCTCAAGGTTTCAAAACGTCTAATTATGATAGTTGTGTTTATTTGAAAACTGTCAAAGGTTCAACTATTTATTTGCTCCTTTATGTTGATGATATGCTTATTGCTGCAAAGAGTATGTCAGATATTAATGAACTAACGAAGCAATTGCGTAATGAATTTGAGATGAAGGATTTGGGTGCAGCAAAGAAAATACTGGGCATGGAAATATCCAGAGATAGACCGTCTAGAAAAGTATGTCTAAGGGCATCTCTAGCCGCGCCCCCAACAGGGCCCCCCAGGCCACTTTTTCGGCGCCGGCGCCGAAAAAACGGCCCAGTCGCGCCCCCAGGACGCCGAAAATCGCCGGTTCGGACCTTTTTTCCGCCCGGCGGTCACAGGCCGAAGCCGGCGCGCTGGGGAGCAGTTGGGGGCTGCGGCGCTAGGGAAAAGCACGCCTGGCCCACACCGACAGGGGAAAATTCAAGGTTTTCTTCCCCCGACTCGCCTCGCACCCCTGCGCCCTCGGCCACCACTAGCTATATCCCGGCGACGGCCGCCGCCCTACTCCGCTAGATAGCCATTCCTCGCTGGAAAATAGCAGCGCTTCACCGCGGCAGCCCCTCCCACAGCAGCTGGGTGTTTCCGGCCGCCGTTTCCGGCCGCGGAGCGCGGTTTAACGGCGGGTACACGCCCACCGACCGCAAGGTGTTCGGCGTTTTGCCTGCCTCGGCGATGGACTTGGATGAGGAGGAAGAGCCCGCCGCGCTGCTGGAGGAGGAAGCCGCGGCCGACGTCCAGGAAGAAGAGCATCTCATGGTGCTCGCCGCCCTCGCCCAGCTGCTGGCGAGCAATGAAAAGCCGCGGCGAGGTGGCTCGGTGCCGGGGCGGATGAAAGCAAAGAACCGGCATCGTCTCCAAGGCTACTGCATGCTCTACTCCGACTACTTCGCCGATGCTCCACTTCATGGCGAGAGAACATTTTGGCGCAGTTATCGGATGAGCCGAAAGCTCTTTCTCAGGATTGTGAATTCCATCCGGGAGTTCGACAACTACTTCAAGTGCAAGATGGATTGCACTGGCGCTCTTGGATTCACCTCCATCCAGAAGTGCACGACAGCGATGAGGATGCTTGCATATGGAGCTCCCAGTGATTCACTCGACGACTATGGGCGCATGGCCGAGTCCACCAGCATAGAGTGTTTCTACAAGTTCTGTCGGGCAGTGGTGGCAGTGTTTGGGCCAAAATACTTGAGAACACCCAATGCGGAAGACACTGCTCGGATCCTAGCCCAGAATACAGCAAGAGGATTTCCTGGGATGCTTGGAAGCATCGACTGCATGCATTAGAAATGGAAGAATTACCCATTTGGTTGGCAAGGGATGTACAAAGGCGCCAAAGGCGGTTGTAGTGTGGTGCTTGAGGCGGTAGCCACACAGGACCTTTGGATTTGGCACTCCTTCTTTGGTATGCCAGGAACTCACAATGACATCAACATGCTGCAGTGCTCTCCTGTTTTTGCCAAGCTCGTTGAGGGCCATTCTCCTCCGGTGAACTTCGAGATCAATGGGCACCAATACAACAAGGGGTACTATCTAGCTGACGGCATCTATCCGAGATGGTCGACATTTGTGAAGACGATCTCAAACCCTGTGGCACGAGGCAAGAACGCCTGGTTTGCGAAGCTTCAGGAGGCTTGCAGGAAGGATGTCAAGCGGGCATTTGGTGTGCTCCAATCTCGATTTGCTGTTGTTCAGTACCCCGCTCAGACCTGATCCAAAGATCAAATGTGGGAGATTATGACTTGCTGTGTCATCTTGCACAACATGATCATCGAGAGCGAGCAAGAAGACCGAGTGTTTGACACTGAACCATACTACATGCAGGGTCCTCTAGCCGAAGTTGATCACCAGCTACCGGCAACTTGGACTGCCTATCTCAGTATGCGTCAGGAGATCCGAGACCCACAGGTGCATCATCAACTGCAGAAAGATCTGATTGAGCACCTATGGAGGCTCAAGGGGGACGCCGTGTGATGAAATACGAGTTTTTATTTGTTGAACTATATAATTTGTATTGAACTATTTGTTGTTGTACAATTTTGTTGAAGTATTTGATTTTTCTGTGATGAAATATGTGATAAGAAATAATTATGTTGATAATTGAACGCCGAGACACGGCGAAACCACGCCGAATATGGGCCTATTCTCGCCCATATGGGCCCTTTATTCGCCGAAATTGGGCTGCAAAGTGGGCCAATTTCGGCGCCTAGGGGCGAGCTGGGGGCGACGACTGGGCGCAAAACCGCCCCCAGCGCCGATTGTATCGCCGGCTCGCCCCTAGGAGGCGATTTTTAAGCGTCCTGGGGGGGCCAACGGCTGGAGATGCCCTAAGTCAGAGAGGATATATTGAAAAAGTTCTTCGTCGTTTTAATATGCATAATGCCAAGCCAGTGAGTACTCTGTTAGCTGCACACTTCAAATTATCATCAGTTTTATGTCCTAAGTCAGATGCAGATATTGAGTACATGTCTAGAGTTCCCTATTTGAGTGCAGTTGGTTCACTTATGTATGCCATGGTTTGTTCTCATCCTGATTTATCATATGCATTGAGTGTTGTCAGTAGATACATGGCTAATCCTAGAAAAGAGCATTGGAAAGCAGTTCAGTGGATTTTCAGATACCTGCGAGGTACTTCTAATGCTTATTTACAGTTTGGTAAAACTGGAGATGGACTTGTTGGTTTTGTTGATTCTGATTTTGCTGGTGATTTGGATAAGAGAAGATCACTCACAGGTTATGTTTTTACCATTGGTGGTTGTGCTGTGAGTTGGAGAGCAACTTTGCAGTCTATTGTGGCTTGTTCCACTACCGATGCCGAGTATATGGCTATTTCTGAGGCATGCAAAGAAGCTATCTGGTTGAGAGGTTTGTATTCTGAGCTTTGTGGAGATTCATCTTGCCCTACCGTATTTAGTGACAGTCAAAGTGCTATATATCTTACAAAGAATCAAATGTATCATGAGAGAACAAAGCACATTGATGTCAGATTTCATTATATTCGAGATATTGTTGCTGAAGGCAATTTGAAGGTATGCAAGATAAGTACTCATGATAATCCAGCTGATATGATGACAAAGCCAGTTCCGACCAATAAGTTTGAGCTTTGCTCAGGCTTAGTTGGTATTTCTCACTAGTCCTATGAACTTTGACACACAAGGTGTTTATGCTGATTTGGATGGAGTTATTCACTTTCTTCGACTACTGGAGGAAATTTGGATCAAGGTGGAGATTGTTAAATTGTGATCCAAATTATATCGTGTTGGACTAGACGTAGTACAACTGGTGTGGGCCTTTGCGTTGACGTCGACGCGTACGAGTACAACTCGTTTACTTGTCCTCCAAGGACTCTCATGTATTGCCCTTTTATATACCCCATGTAGTCGCACCTCAGACGGTATGTCGTCTCGTGCTTGTAATACTCCTCCTCATAGTGATTGCGCCTTCATGCGTTTATGGTTTTCTCCCGCAAGGGTTTTCAAATAAAAATCCGTGTCTCTCGTGTCTCGTTTATTCTCGTTATTATCTAACAATGCAACTGAGTTTTTGATTGCCGGAATATTTTTACCCGCTTGTGACTTTTGATGCAGAGACAGTGGAGTGTACATGCATGTTGCAGCTAGAACTAGGTAGCAGTACAGGCCACAGATTTTGTTCCCTCTGAAACCAAGTTAACTGAAATAATCTAGCTAGCTAGCTTACTTGCAGTGTTGAAAGACGCATCTTGCTTTACGCTGACTAAGCAACAGTTGGATCGCCTCCCCTAACTCCTAAGCAAAGTCTAGGCTAACGGATAAGAATAGGATGATGTGAGAGAATCATGCATAAATGGGAGGATCTGAAATGTGCTCTCGAACTCGGGGCGTGTGCATCTTGTGATACAGAGCCCGAGCGATGAAGTCTTCTTTTGTCTAGTTTCTTTTTGTTGTTGTTATCGGAACTTGACATCTAAAACTGATATTTGTATTGTTCTACAGTTTCATTTCTGTATTTTTGTATGTTCCTCTCTATATCTAATCCCTCATAATATACTACCTAAGAAACTGCGAGGTGTGGGCATTGGTTAGTGGATAAGTGGGCACGTACAAAACCAAACCAAAAGGATAACCAGAAAGGCAAAGGGCCAAAAAGTTTGATCAAATTTTGAGCCGCCGAGTCAGTCTTGTCAAGTAGGAATACTCGACAGTGGATCGCCCGCGTATAATAGTCCCACTATGCATGATGACGCGTTCATTCATGGGCTCTGTTGCCGCGCCGATCGACTCGACTCGCGACAGCTAGCTTGTTCCATCCTTGGTCTGGACCGGCGCGCGCGTGCGTGCGCGTGTGACGTCGCGTCCTTATCAGGAGGTTCCTCCCGGCGCCACTAGTTGGCCGGCTTCGACTATTAATCTCGATGTATATCAATATCCCCATGATAAGCCTGCCTAGCCTAGCTAGTCGATGCCATGTCAGTCTCGCACCCATCGTCGAGGTCATCGAGGAGGCCCGTGCCATGCCTCTGCCCATCAAAACGAATCATGGTTCGACCAATCCATCACGATTCACGGGCGGCCCCGCGGCCGCGATTAGTTTGTTTGATCATATCATACCGATCGGTCACGGGCGGCGTCTCTATTTTTAACCACGATTTGGATGGATCAATCGGCCGGTCACGAGCGGCGTCTCTATGTGACTATGTATAATAACCACGATAAGTTTTCCCCACCAGGGGGGGAGCCAATCCACGGGGTTGTCCGTGATTTCGGCGGCCGGCGATCACCATCCAGTGCCATGATTAGCTTCCACCCGGCCACCCGGGTTAAAAGAATTTGCTGTTTGTAATTCCACCCCACTACTCGATCACCATATACCTCACTTGTGTCATTGTATCTAGCTCATGTGCGTATAATATAGTGTCGTTTCTCTTCACAGGACTGAAGATCGCTAGAAACATTCAAGTCACACTACTGTAAATTTGCTTTTCTAGCCCGCGGCATAAAAAGATGCACCACGAACGAATATCCATTTCTGAAACCGAGCTCATTTGTTCTTGGTAAACAGTAAAAATACTGAAATTTCAAAAAAAAAACTAAATGTTTTTTGCATGGAAGATGTTTGAATGCGTGAGCTCCGTACCAATTTTCAGTTCGTTTGGACATCTGAGTAGTTTTCAGAAAAAAAAAATGGGATAGTTTAAAAATATATAGATTGTGCATATATCATGACACAAAATAATATATTTAATTCAATAAATAGCTTGAGAACCACAAATGTTAAATCTAGTCTTAGTAGCGATAACGCAAAAGGAAACCCCTCATCAAAAAAAGAAGAAACGACAGCTGTTCATACCCTGCACCCAACGTGTGCTAGGGTTTCCCTTGCCTCTCGCCGTCGGCCTACCTCGTCTCCTATTGTCTTAGGATCATAAAGATGAGGTGGATCCCGGCCATTGCTGGCGGAAGGGATCCGTTTTTAAATGTTTTTTTTAGTTATGTTAGGGTTTGTGTCCTGTTCAGACATGCGAGGCAGTGGCGGCTCTCTAGGTGGAATAAAGTCTTCCCCGCCTAGCCCCCATTCCAGTGGTGTTTCTAGCATCATCGAAGGGCGTGTGCAGGTTTATCTCCGGCGGATCTCCTTGGATTCTGTCGGCGTTTGTCTTTGGTGGATCCACATGGATCCGGTCTTCGTTCGTTTGTGTTCGTATGTCTACAGGTTGGATCCTTCCGATCGACGCTTCTCTTTATCGACGGCGGTTATTGTTCTGGGGTGTATTGGTCTTATGGGGCCTTAACATGACGACTTCCCGATTATCTTACTACAACAAGGTTTGTCCGACTCCGATGGGAGGGGGGGATGACGGCGGCGCGCTTTCGGCTCGCTCCAGTGTTTGTAGTCGTCGCTAGGTGGTCTACGGACCTGGGTGTATTTGTTTACTTCTAGTGCTATGTGCACTACCTTAACAGTTGATGAATTACGTTTTCTCGCAAAAAAAAATAGCGATGATGCGTCATATTCATAACCTAGTTTGAATTTGTTAGTGCTCATAAAGAATGTTTACTTTTTGTTTATCAACTGTGTATATGGATTCAAACCTCAAATATTGTGTCATGGTAGATGTAGGTTTTAATATAAGATCATTATTTTTCATAAGTTCAGCGAGATAATTTTGGGGTTGGGAATATCAGTTGCATCCTAATTATTTCCGTGGTGACTTCACCAACTTTGAAACTTCACGACTCTATCATTCTATTTTTCAGTAGACGTTGTATGAGTGTGTGTGTGCGCGCGCGCTTTTCTGCGCCCATTATACTACTCCCTCCGTTCCGAATTACTTGTCGCGGGTATGGTTGTATCTAGATGTATTTTAATTTTAGATAAATCCATTTCTGTGACGAGTAATTTGAAACGAAGGAAGTACAATATATTTGTAGCCAAGAATAGGACACGTCGTTGTTTGCTAAAATTGACCCTTACAGAAGGCTAAAATCCAAACCGATCTTAGCGGGTTCAATCAAAAGAAGTGGGACACAATTAAAGCTAACTATTTGTTCGGGTAATCGTGATTAGTTTGATGTAGCTGTGGGGCATTAACGCGGGCAATGTACACGCTTAATTCCCCGAATAGAGCAGGTAGTACGTCAACGTTTCTTGACAGGTTCAAAGCATACCAATCCGTATTAGACCGGGTGTGCAGTGCAGCAGAATAGACCCGACCGGGTGTGCAGTGCAGCAAAATAGACCGGGTACGTAAGAAAGGATTAGGTCAAGCTAACCCGACGAATTTTCGTCGCAAACCCTGCCTCTTTTTCAGTCGAGCTGGACGCACCTTCCGCTTGTTTCCTACGTAGTACTACATGTGGAAGCGTGGCACCTGGAGATGAGGAGAAGTCGTCCTGGATTTTTGCCCGCCGGTGAAGCGTACGTGGGTGAACCAGGTAAATCGTCCCGAGGGCCATTTCCACTCCCAAAACCCACGGAAATTCTCACGTTCGTTCATTGGTATGTAGACGTGGGTGGCGATCGAGATAACGTACGTAGCCGGGCAGCTGGGTGTGAGCTGCCAGCACGAGCGGGTGGCCGCCGAGAGCCAGCCAAGCATCGCAAGGCTAGCTAGCGCCGCCGCGCCGCCATTATCCAGTGGCGCGCAAGCAACGGGGCCTTATTATAATCAGCCCCATTTTCCCATTCTCGCGTGCTTCGAGAAGGAATGTATGCATGTACCTGACGGCCAGTGGCCAGCCAGCAATTCCCAATGACGATCGGGGTTGATGGGGAAAAATAGGAGGGAAATGACACGCCAGATCATAACAACTGTTGACATGCATGCACTCATTGGAATTCCAGCGTACAGTTTGCTACACTACTGTAGATTTATTTTGTCCCTTTTAACTTGCACACTTTGGTGTAAGTTAAGAGGGTGCTTGGATACGTTTTAGTCCCATGACTAAAAGTAGTGGGACTAAAACTTGCTAGCCTCACCCATGCTTGGATCCAAATACTAAAGAGACTAAAATTAAATTATTGAGCATTTATTATCCTTCAAACCATCCAATTCAGAACTCGCATGTGTTAAAGTAGAGGAATTAAATGAGGAGAGAGAGGGCTAATACATATTTTAGTAGGTTTCCTATGACTAAAAGTTTTTAGCCTCAAGACTAGTCCTAGCCTCTCTTTAGTCAGGGGTGCTTGGAACTTTAGCCTCTAAAAGAGACTATTTTTAGTCAGACTAAAAATAGTCCCTTGGATCCAAGCACCCTCTAAGATCTTTGGTCTTTTTCTCCTCCACAAGAAAAGCCCCTTCTCCTTCCGTCGGCCGCCGCCGGTCCGCCCCATCTTCGATAGCCTCTAGGGCATGGAGGTGCAGATGATCTCGGGCCCCTACTGATGGAAGGGGCCCGATTTTCGTTCTTGTTAGATTCAGTGTCTTGGTTGGGGCTGCATGACGGCGGTGATGTCCCTTAGTAGGAATAATCCCTTCCACGTTTTATCCCCGTTCGATGATGCATCTAACATCGTCGGAGGGTGTGTGGAGGTGTCTTCGTTGGATCTTGTGGGATTCGGTCAGTGCTGGTCTTTCGTGGACCTATTTCGATAAGATCTTCCTTTGAGTGTTTATAGATTTGACCATTCTTTTTTTTTGCGGGATATATGTTTGACCCTTCTGATCTATGACTTTCTTAATCGGCGATTGTTGTTGCTCTGGTATGATGGTCCTATGGGCCTTAGCATGATGACTTCCTGATTGTCTACTACAACAAGGTTCGTCCGGCTCCAATGAAGGAGGGGCGATGACGACGACGCGCATTCGGCTCGCTGCAGTGCTTGTAGTCGTCGTTAGGGGGTCCATGGATATGGTTGTAATTTTTATTACCCCTGTTGTTTTTTCTACTGCCATGTATTGGAATTTTCTCAAAAAATTATTATTATTATACTGTACGTCGTTGAGGCGTACGGTTGCCCTGAATTCTTCTTATTCAATTGTTTTTCTCTCTTTCTTTTTAATGGAAGGGGTTTCCCCCGGTTTAGTCGATTGTTCTTCCAGCACACAAAAATCACGAAATCGACGCAACGACAGTGACACGCGAGACCTCTCCGTTACACGCTTGTGTTGTTGACCGACTCCGTCACGAATCACCCCGCGTATGAACGTGACACCCTCCAGTAAAAAACAGAGAGATACTTATACTAGCTTCCAGAAAAAGTTATCGCACTGAACCGTGTACCACGGGCCAGAGCTGAGCGCGAACTATCACTCGTTTTTCCTCGAATCCCATCCAGCTTGGCGAGCGAGACCTCGTCCATGCACGTACAAGGGCGATGGTCGGTCCACCCACGCAACGAAAGCGCGCGCGAACGGGGCAGCGACACGCGAGCTAACTCACGCAGCGGTCGACGCACGGGTCAAGGCAAAGTGGCAAACGAACGTGTCGCCGTCGGGTCACGCCGGCGACGGCGACGCTCCTCCGGGCCGGTCCTTATCCCCTTTGCCAGTGCACCACGGGAGCGCCAGCTCGGACGATCTTCCTCCTTAAGGCTGCCTGCATGGCGGCGTCCGGCGTCCGGCGTCCGGCCAGCTGCCGCTAGCCGGCTACATGATCGACCGGGGAGTCTCTTTCTGCTGGCGCCTGATTGCCTGGTGGCTGGCCTAACCGAACCAAAGTGACCATTAACCAACCGCCCCTACGCATGTATGGGTATGGCCCTATGACACTACTAATAACAAACCCTGGTCTTTGATAACCATCATGATTTACATGTCGTAACTGCCCCGCACAAGGAAGATTAACGAGCGATGATTGAGAGCTTTTTGTGACATTAAACCGAGGGGGAAATAAATCTTGTTTTACGTGATAAGATTGGTTTCATGGTCCTATCAAGCACCAATTCTGCATTCATCTGCTCCGATAGTGATTAATAAATTAACTAATGGGTTGATTACCTTACTAGTCCTCATCCGTGACATCACATGAGAATCGTTGGATGATTTTCTTTTCTTTTTTCAATCCGAAAGAAGAGATCGTCCAACTTTTCACGCAGCCCTTGAAGACTACTCATGACGACCGGGTATCGATTACACACTACAAAAAACCAGATATAATCATATTTATGACCTTCATTTTTTTAAATATGTATTCGAGCGATGAAGATGACCGAGGAGTGATGACGTTGTCGCACAATGACGTCCTCAACTTTGTGTTTCTTCTTTGCGGCGTCTTTGTATCTTCATGTGGGTGGCCAGGTCCGGCGGTGCTGTCTTTAGTGGGCTGTTGTCATGGTTTTAGTCTGGTTTTTCGTTAATTAAGCAAACAACACTCTCTTTTTAATGAATCGGGATCCTTAGGGGCCGCCTTAAAAAAATAGGAATTGTTGACGAATGTCGGCTAAGCAATTTGCAGGTTTGTGATAATGACAATGACTGTGTAAGAGAAAAGTAATTTTGGGTCCATATGAGTTGTCGTTTATTTTACTTCTTTTATAGAGCATGGTTGGTGGACCTTGGTTTTTCATCATAGTCAAATAAACTTCTTCAACCTCATGAAGTTGCAGGCCACAGTGGGATGGGCGGTGACAATGATGGTTACAATTACGTGTGAAACATTAAAAGAAAAGTTACATGTGAGTGGGAGTGGGGAGGGGGATGAAGATCGGAAGGAGTTGCGGCCATGGTAGGACGAGCGGGGAGCCCTCAATGCAGGACAATTTCGACTTGGAGGGAAAAGGGAGGATGGCAGCGGTGGTGGCGAGAGGAATGTATGAGCATGTGTCCGAAGGTGTTGGAAGTTTGAGGAAAGACACGACGTAAAATTTTAATCTAGTTGTTCAAACAGTTGAACACGTAGTGAATCATATACCCTTCAATTATCGAAAAAGGGTTTTCCCCGCTTTGTATTCCAAAGCAACCAACACCGATACAAGGATCGCTGGGGCGAGCAGCACATCAAGTCCAAAAGAAAAAAAACAAATGCCAACAACGGCAGCTCGACAAAGCGCAGATGACCCGCTACCGCTACACCCTACAGAAACAAACCACCACAGCACGAGGCTCCGAACCGCCCCGTACCAAGCAGCACCACCAAGAAGGAATGCGACGCCGACGACGCTGCTGCCCGGACATGTCCTAGAGTTTCCCCCGACACGCGGAGGGAGGTGGGCGATGGATATCATCGACACCCTCTAGGAAGGATTGGTGGCACCCGCAGGTGTCACTGCATCAGAGCCGAAGAACCGGCAAGGATTTCTCCCGCACTCCAACCCCACCGCCCAACCGGACTGGAGCCGACCAGCCAGACCGTCGCCCACCACCATGCGCCATCGCGGTTGCGCCACCACCCACGTTAACTCAATGCGAACACCAACACAAGGCCAAGAGGACCGGAAAGAAGCGCCCCGTGGAGGGAGAAGCAACATCGTAGCCGAACGGGAGGGAACCACCTCCACCGCCGTCGTGCGGGAGGCCAGAGCCTCCGGCACCGTCACGGTAGCCGTCCGGACGCGGCAGCAGGGCATGCCAGGCCTGTTGGAAATATGCCCTAGAGGCAATAATAAAAGTATTATTATTATATTTCTTTGTTCATGATAATTGTCTTTATTCATGCTATAACTGTATTATCAGGAAATCGTAATACACGTGTGAATACATAGACCATAATATGTCCCTAGTAAGCCTCTAGTTGACTAGCTCGTTGATCAACAGATAGTCATGGTTTCCTGGCTATGGACATTGGATGTCATTGATAACGGGATCACATCATTAGGAGAATGATGTGATGGACAAGACCCAATCCTAAGCATAGCACAAAGATCGTGTAGTTCGTTTGCTAGAGCTTTTCTAATGTCAAGTATCATTTCCTTAGACCATGAGATTGTGCAACTCCCGGATACCGTAGGAGTGCTTTGGGTGTGCCAAACGTCACAACGTAACTGGGTGACTATAAAGGTGCACTACAGGTATCTCCGAAAGTGTCTGTTGGGTTGGCACGAATCGAGACTGGGATTTGTCACTCCATATAACGGAGAGGTATCACTGGGCCCACTCGGTAATGCATCATCATTATGAGCTCAAGGTGACCAAGTGGTTGATCACGGGATCATGCATTACGGTACGAGTAAAGTGACTTGCCGGTAACGAGACTGAACAAGGTATTGGGATACCGACGATCGAGTCTCGGGCAAGTAACATACCGATTGACAAAGGGAATTGCATACGGGGTTGCTTAAATCCTCGACATCGTGGTTCATTCGATGAGATCATCGTGGAGCATGTGGGAGCCAACATGGGTATCCAGATCCCGTTGTTGGTTATTGGCCGGAGAGTCGTCCCGGTCATGTTTGCATGTCTCCCGAACCCGTAGGGTCTACACACTTAAGGTTCGGTGACGCTAGGGTTGTGAAGATATGTATATGCAGTAACCCGAATGTTGTTCGGAGTCCCGGATGAGATCCCGGACGTCACGAGGAGTTCCGGAATGGTCCGGAGGTAAAGAATTATATATAGGAAGTGCTGTTTCGGCCATCGGGACAAGTTTCGGGGTCATCGGTATTGTACCGGGACCACCGGAAGGGTCCCGGGGGCCCACCGGGTGGGGCCACCTGTCCCGGGGGGCCACATGGGCTGTAGGGGGTGCGCCTTGGCCTAGATGGGCCAAGGGCACCAGCCCCAAAAGCCCATGCGCCTAGGGTTCCACTTAAGGGAAGAGTCCCAATGGTGGAAGGCACCTCTAGGTGCCTTGGGGGGGAGGGAAACCTCCCCTTGGCTGCCGCACCTAGGAGATTGGATCTCCTAGGCTGGCGCACCCCCCCCCCCTTGGCCCTCCTATATATAGTTGAGGAGAGGGAGGACTTCATACCTCAGCCTTTGGTGCTTCCCTCTCCCCTGTTACATCTCTCCCTCGTAGTACACGGCGAAGCCCTGCTATGTGACGCCCTGCATCCACCACCACGCCGTCGTGCTGCTGGATCTTCATCAACCTCTCCTCCCCCCTTGCTGGATCAAGAAAGGAGGAGACGTCATCCGCTCCGTACGTGTGTTGAACGCGGAGGTACCGTCCGTTCGGTGCTAGGATCTCCGGTGATTTGAATCACGTCGTGTTCGACTACATCAACCCCGTTCTTCGAACGCTTCCGCTCGCGATCTACAAAGGTATGTAGATGCATCTAATCACTCGTTGCTAGATGAACTCCTAGATGGATCTTGGTGAAACGAGTAGGAAATTTTTGTTTTCTGCTACGTTCCCCTTCAAGGCCACCCCTGGCCCGGCCAGGCCTCGAAACGGGCCCGCTAAGCCCTGTCGGCCACGCTGCAGCAAGCCGGTAATGGCGCCGCTAACACCCTGCCGCTCATCGCCTCTCCCCCACCTCCCAGAGCCACGAGAGCAGACCCCCCCACCCTGCCACCCGGCCCACCCAGGCCCATATGGGGCCCGAAGGGTCCAGATCTGGGCCGAGCGGGCGATGCCAGACCGCGTCGCCGCGTCGCCCCGCCGCCAACGGCGACGCCGCCACCCAGTAGCCCGCCCTCGCTCGCGCCAGGAACCCCCGCCGCCGCGCAGGACCGCCGTCGCCCGGAATCGCCCCGTCCTGCGCCGGAGGACACCCGAGAGGGAAAAGGCCAGGGGGCCGCCGCCACCAGCGTCGCCCGGGCCAGGACCGCAGCAGGCGCCGGCGCCGGCGGCAGGGAGGAAGGGGGAGGGGGAGGCGCACGGAAGAGGAGGTTGGGCGCGGCCGGCCGCCCGCGGGGACGACGCGGTCGCGGTCATGAGGGAGAGACCTCTGACCCTTCAATTTAAGTTCTATTGTAATGAGATGGCAGTTCTTTGTGATAATGACAATGGATATGCAAGGAAAAACTAATTTAGTGTCATCCCAGTTGTAGTTTATTTTACTATTTTGCAACGTATTCTTAGTGACCTCAGTTTTTCGTCGCAGTCATATCAGCTTCTTCAACCTCGCAAAGTCAGTGACAACTGTGAGATGACCGGTGACGACGATGGTTAGAGTTACATGCAAGTTGGGGTGGGGTGGGGACAGGGGATTGGATGGAGGAGTTGCAAGCAAGGACGAACGAACAATGAGCCAGTGATCCATGTTCAGTCGACTTGGAGGGGAAAGTGGAACGTCGGGAGGGTAGAATCGGCGATAGTTGTTTAAAGAGTTGAGTATATGATCAACAAGAAAAGAGAAATGTCAGAAGTGACTCACTGACTTTTCTATGTTAGCTATGATGATTGTGAGATAAATTTGTGATAATTTCCACCATTTTAAAACGACAGACATGGCCGTCGTATATAAACCAACCAACTTTGTGGATGCGACTAACGTGGCGGTTTTCTTTCTTTTACCACCATGTATTAATATACTGGTAAAACAATGAACATTATTCTGCAAAGGAGAGGTCACGAGATTCGGACGGAGCATAGTTAATTAGTTGGATCCAACAAAAAGTGGCACGGATCACAGCTTCGTTTGTCAGTTTCATGGGATACATTATCATTATCATCATCATTAGCATGCATCACAAAGTTAGCTCATGGAAAGGTGTACGTCATTGCTTCCTTTGAAGTTCACATTACAGTACACTCAAAACTGGTCAAATACTCAGCACAACAAATCAACAGAAGAATGGTTGATCTTAGTTTATCTTTTTTCTTTCTTTCTTTCGCTGGCTCCCCCGTCCATCGCAAACGGAACAAAGGTTTGACATTTCTGAACAGATTGAGCATATATTCCGTTTGCCAGAAAAAAAAATGTAAAGCCTAGTTGACTGCCCTAGTTTGATTCTTGTATTGTTTATTTTATATTATTTTGAATGCTTTTATGTAGGACTTCAACAGTACTCCTTCTGTACCAGAATATAAGACATTTTTTATACTGCTAGTGAAGTGTCAAAAAGGGTCTCATATTATGATAAAGAGAGAGTATTAATTTTGCGACACGTAAAATCATGCATTATTGGATTGTTAACCATTGGTCAGACCAATAAAAATACGCCTTTTGAGTGTGATTTTTATTTTCATTTTGCGGGGGTCTTTTGAGTGTGATTAGCCATGCATCTGAGTTTTTTTTTTTTGAAGGGCATGCATCTGAGTTGGTACTTGCAGAGGACGGACGGAGTACCAACTACGATGCATGCATAGTTAGTAGTACTACTACTAGTACTTCGTCGTGATTAGCCGTCTGAATTGGTACTTGCAGAGTTAGACACCAGCCGAACTTAACCGTTCAACTGATCTGCCAGCTCCTTCCGCTGCCAAGTTCATCCACAATGGTACAAAGCCCTTTCTTAAAGCATCACATGCACATTGTGCAAGTACCGTTGTGTTCATCACACACACCGGTGCCAAAATGCGATGATGTTACTTAGGATCCGCCATCTTAATAATAATTACATCAACTACCGTACAAGCACAACTTGAACTACAATCTGGTGAAATTACGCAGCCAGTGCATCCTCCTCCTCCTCCTCCTGCCTGTGTATTTTCCCTTGTTTTTGCAAGGATCCCAAGGTTTCTCCGACGTACGCGGTGCTGCTTTTGAGAAGCCGGAGAGAACATGCAGGCGGGTGGTGGGTTGCTTGGTCAAATCGAACTGAGATGGGCTTGGATTGGAACCCCCTCGGAAATAATAGTTCCACATGGACCCTAGCTAGCCCCGATGCTTTGCTCAAACCACCCTCCAGCCTGGCACACTGCCAACTCAAAACAACCCCCAATCTCACATGGAAAACGCTAGGTCCACACACACACACAAGTGCAACGCAAAAGAAATACCATCATATCACGACGGGGTAGAATGTCTTCGGCGTAAGATTATATTTTGTAGACCACGGTGTTTTGTTCAATACACAAGCCACCGTCGGACACAAGAGGTAAAGTGTCATCGTTAAAACATCTGGTATTTCACGGGTTCTTTCACAAGAGGTAAAGTCGCAGGAATGAAAAGCATCCGAGATTTAAGGGCTTTACATAAATTGTTTATGTGTACTTTTGACTTCTTTGTTTTGAGGATAGGTGCGTGCTAGAAGGACATACAATGCAGATTTGATTGTTCTTAATTTTTCTAAAGAATAGCCAGAGATATATGCATTTACACGACGGATGCGGATCTAATGCAACACTTGGTGCAACAAGTTATGTATCTACTCTTTTTGTCCTGAAATAAGTGTCTCAGTTGTGTCTTTGTTGAGACACTTATTTTGAGATGAAGGGAGTACCATCCAACCAAATAGCGTCACTTTGATGTCTTGCATTTGTGAGTTAGTTTCAAACCGAGCACAATAAGCCATCACATGAGATAGAGTTAACCACTTTATTTGGCCAACTATTGTCACTCTAGATGTGGCATGCGTGGAGTTGCTTCAAATCGAGCAATCTACGCAAGAAAAGTGAGATGACCCTCGTTTCCTGAGTTATATCGGTATTGAATAAAGATGCCTGGTCAACTAGCACCATATATAAGTCATGTATCTATTTTTTGAAAGGCCATCGGTCTCATAAAAGTAAAGCATCCGAGATATAAAGGGCTTCAAATAAATTGTCTATGTATACTTCTGCCTTCTCTGTAGGTGTTTAGTTTGAGGGTGCAACAAGATATGGATCTATCATCTAACGTGACTTTAGGCGCAACAAGATATGTATGATGTATCTATCATCAAACCAACTAGCGTCACACTGAAGTCTTACATTTGTGAATTGTCTCCAACCGAGCACATTATACAACAGATACTGATCTAATGCAGCCCTTTAGCGCAACAAGTTATGGATCTACCATACAAACAACCATCGTCGCCATGTTGTCTTTGCATTTGTGAGTTGTTTCAAATCGTGCACGATACACCATCACAAGAGATAGACCTAACCGCTTTATCTAAACGACTATTCTCTGTCACTCTAGATGTATCATGCATGGAGCGGCTACAAATCAAGCAACGTGACGCGGGAAAAGCGAGAAGACTCGCCTTTTCTGAGTTGTCCCCGTGTCGAATAGTAATGGCGTACGATAGAAGCGTTGTGTCTGAATATATGGCTGGCTTTAATTTTGAGAGAAAAGAACGTGAAAAGATAAGTGTTCATTTATGATTTTGACATTTGACTAATGAATCACAGTTACTCCGACAAAAGCTTTGCGCCGATATCCCGCCATTGATGCTCCGTTACAATCAAAGGACCCACAATTTTCTTCAGGGATGTTCCATGGGTGCTGTGGTCGGGTTGCCATAGCATGGCTCCTCAACCTCTAACCGCCGCTAATTTTCTACTCTCTTCTGCAGTGCCATTTATAGCTCCCGGGCTCTCTCCTCTCGCTTCGTCACAATCCAAAACCCCGAGAACCTTCTCTCTCCTCTCTCACAACTCTCTCTCTCTCTCTCTTCTCTTCCCTCTCTAGAGCCGCAAGAACATGGTGCAACAGCACAGAATCTACGTCGTGCAGTTCGACAAGGGGGAGCCTGACCAGGAGGAGCTGTCATGCAAGGCCTCGCCGCCCAAGGGCGGCGGCCGCCGGATCATGTACTACTACCATGACTACGGCACCGGAGGTGGCGCCGGCAAGAACGGCAAGCCGGCCAAGTCCAGGGCGCTCAGCCTGAGCGGCTTCTTCGGCTTGCTCCTCATCTGCCTTTTCGGCCTCGCCACGCTCCTCGCGGCCCCGGGCGCCTTCTTCTCCTTCGCGCGCACCGGCGGCGCGGCGGGCGGCGCCCTGCGCATGCACTCGGCGAGCGCGTCGTTCCAGCTCGTGTCCTCCGCTGGGCGACCGGCGGAGGAGGAGAGGATACGGCCGTACACGCGCAAGTGGGAGGCGCACGTGATGAAGACCATCGACGAGGTGCGGTTCCGGCGCGTGCCCCCCGGCGAGGCGGCGCGCTGCGACGTGCGGCACGACATGCCGGCCGTGCTGCTCTCCACGGGCGGGTTCACGGGCAACGTGTACCACGAGTTCAACGACGGCCTCCTCCCGATGTTCGTGACGGCGGGCCACCTCCAGCGCCGCGTGGTGTTGGTCATCCTCGAGTACCACGACTGGTGGATGACCAAGTACGGCGACGTCGTGTCCCGCCTCTCGGCGTTCCCGCCCATCGACTTCACCGCCGACCGCCGCGTGCACTGCTTCCCCGAGGTGATCGCCGGCCTCCGCATCCACGGTGAGCTCCCCGTTGACCCGGCCAGGCCCCCCGAGGGCCGGAGCATCCGCGACTTCCGGCGCCTCCTCGACGACGCCTACCGCCCCCGCATCAACTACCTGGAGCGCATGGAGCGCAAGGCCGCCCGCAAGCAACGCCGCGCCAGCGGCGCCGCCGCCACGAAGCTCGCCCTCCCGAACAAGCACCCGGCGGCTCCGGCGGAGCGGCCGAAGCTGGTGATCGTGTCGAGGACGGGGTCCCGCGTGATCGAGAACGAGGAGGAGCTGAAGGCGGTGGCGGCGGACGTGGGGTTCGACGTGCGCGTGGTCCGGCCGGAGCGGAGCACGGAGATGTGCAAGATATACCGGGACCTGAACGCGAGCGACGCGATGGTGGGCGTGCACGGCGCCGCCATGACGCACTTCCTCTTCATGCGCCCCGGCAAGGTGTTCATCCAGGTGGTGCCGCTGGGCACGGACTGGGCGGCGAACGAGTACTACGGCGAGCCGGCGGCGCGGCTCGGCCTGCGGTACGTCGGGTACAAGATCCTGCCGGAGGAGAGCTCGCTCGCCCGCGAGTACCCGGCCGGCCACCCCGTGCTGACGGACCCCGCCGGCGTGGCGCAGCGCGGCTGGGACGTGACCAAGAAGGTGTACCTGGACCGGCAGAACGTGCGGCTCGACCTGGCGCGGTTCCGGGAGGAGCTGGTCGCCGCCCACCGGTACCTCGTCGCCGGCAAGCGGAAGGGCCGGCCGAAAACCAAACCTCTTGCCATATGATCGATCGGCCGATATAATCATCTCCGTTAGCAAACAAACATCCCGTATAGCAGTACACCATAGATCAAAATTTACAGACACCTTTCTCCTCTCCTCTCTGTTCTTGTCAGTTACAGTTACAGCGGCTAACTCCATACCTGACCATTCATTTCATTTAGATTGTTACTCTCCGTTTTGACGCTTCATTAGATTGTTACTCATGTGTTGGTCATGTGCCCGTGATCGATCGATGCCGGCTTGATGTGAATACATACATACATACATACATACCCAATAAAGAGGGATTCAGTTACAATTTAGCGTCCTGACAGACAGTGATCCGGAACAAGATTCCTGCGTGCTGGTGGCAGAGCGGCAGAGGCAGAGCACCGGCCGGTTGGTGGTGCTTGCAGGGCACGAACTGTGAACCGCCTCTGCTGTTGCGCACACACAGCACACAGCAGGAGGATCCATCTGAAACGCATGCAGAGGGCAGGGTTCCGTGCTTCCTACCCCGGATTCCAATCCAATCCAATCCAATCCAATATGCCGATCAATCGACCATCGATCGTCCATGGATGTGGTGTGGTTGTGTTTGGATGGGTTGGTTGGAACATACTGGTCGGCTTTCGTTAGGCGTCAATAAAGCGCTGATAATTAGTGGGCCGATAAAGTTATTATCACCACCAGCAGTGCTCGGGGATGGCGACTGCGGCTGCATCCAGAGGTGCGTGTGTATTCCTACTCCGGCTTCTTTTTCTACTGCTGCCACTGAGGTGAAGGATGGAACGGCTAGTTGTTGTTGTGGAGAGCAGAGTCATGGGTCAATTGTTTGAGTGGGAAGCTATTTTACTTGCTTGCGCAGGCCAGTCACTGCCTTGCCTAGAAGCACTTAAAAAACAAGAGATCCGTTCGTACTGGGAGTGTCTTGCTTGGCGCTCTGGGTAAGTCTAGAACCGATGCACACGCTTGATCGTTGCTTTGGTTTTTTTTTTTTTGAATAAAAGAGGTTTCCCTCCGATTTCATTAACGAAACCAAAAGCAGGCAGATCGTTGCTTTGGTTGCACGGCAGTGAGTAAAAACAGTACTAGTTACTTACTGGCTTTGTCTTGGATTCGAAGAAGCAAGGCAGATGGATGGTTCCTTCCACAACACACACACACACATGACACATTTGGTCCTTCATTTTTGTGGTTGCGTGTCAGTAAAAACCTCAGGTGCGTGAGATGCAACCTTTTTCCGCGGCGGTTGTAGGAACAGCACCAGCGGAAGGACAGCTCAAATCATTTTGCGTGTATTAGCGGACTAGGCTACGAAACGACATCTAGGAGGAAACCGCGGGGTGCCTAGGCTAAGATAGCTGCTAACATGCATAGGCGGCCGTGTCAACCAAGCTGTAGCCAGCGAGTGGACAGTGGCGAGCAACGCGCACTGGGACGGGACGGGATGATTCTCACCTCAGCGCCTGGTAACGGCGATGGCGTTCTTGTCCTCGGCTACGCGCGCGGCTAGCTAGCTCACGCGTGCGCGCTGCGTTACCTACCGTCCACGTTCGCCCGCTGCCTGCCTGCTCCTGCTCGCGGTACAATGGCCACAGGTATCTGAACCTGCACGTCGACGTCGACTGATGGGTGCAAATGAACCAACCACTGGAGCGATCGTCGGGAGTGGAGTTCAGACTTGGAAACCCAGTGCCGGCTTCACATCGTCTTGTGCTGGGCTTCGGTAAAGCCATGAACGCGTGGCGTCCTCGAGAGTAGCAGCCATTTGGAGCTCTTTGTCTCAAAAAAAAAAGCCATTTGGCAGGGCAGCGTGACCAAGTCAAACCTGCAGCAAAAACGCCGGACCCAAAGAACAAGATCAAAAGGACACACCATCTTTCATAGCCTATACAAGGAAGTATCACCGGAAAGAGGACGAGGCAGAGTACAATTACAAGTTTTCGTTTCCTATTATGAACTATAGAAATCCATTAAATTAGTAATAAATTAGACAAAAAAACATTTGGTTACAAAAAGAATTATAAGAGTTGGACATTTTTATATTAAAAAACATGTGAAATAATTTCCACACTGAACTCACAATAAACAAATGAATGAGCTAAGAGTAAACAAACAAATTAAAATCAAATTTCTCGTATTTAGCAACCCGAAACTCTTGAATTCTCATTACTTCGGTGTAGGACATGTGGTCTGCTTGAAAATTCAACACTTGAGAGTTTGTCACATGAGCGAGAACGAGAAACATTGCGGGTCGTGGACATAACTCTGCATTGACGTTGTTTTCGCGCACCGGAGGATGCCCTGTCAATGCCAGCATCGAAGAATCCCTCTCTGCATTGACATGTCGCTAATATCGGGTAGCTACCCACACCAAAACATTCTTACTTGGTTGAGGTTGATGTTTTTGTTGGTGTTAGTGCGGACATACATCTCAAGAAAAGTCGTCACTCATGCGTAAAGAAAAAGATTGTAATGTTACCAATCAAATTCGAGTCCGGCACAAACTTGAATTAATGTAGTTTTATACTTAACTTTTATAATTCAATATAACTTATTTTTATCATTGTGTGGTATTAACGAATATAGTTTACTTAGTTGATGTAGTTGCGCATATTAAACTCTTAATTAATATTATATATAGTGTTATTTTTTATACAATTGTAATAATATCAATTGCAAAGCCATTTGCGTTTTGCTCAATTTAAACCGATTTCAAAAAACAAAAAATATCCACAATTTATTTTTGGCAATGCACATTTTTTAACTATAGTGTGAATTGCGTGTTTGGTGCTGTGTGTGTTAATATTTCTAAAATTTAAATATCATGGTAGAGATATTTTAAACATATGGTTAAACTCTCTTTATTGTAGTTCACATATATGTAGGTACCATATTTTATCGAAGCTTCCAGACCGGTAGAGTTGGTTTTTGTGGCGCTGTTTTTGTGGTCTATTGAAATCCAAACCTTAAGGACTCTGTCATATGAGGGGAACCTTAAAAAATCTTCTCGCATGGGCAAGGGCATCGCCCCGACCATGGCTGAGAGGATCCATTGTTACTGTCGTGAAAACTAAGACCTAGGATCGACATGACACAAACCCCACATCCTGATCGACACCAGCTAGAGGCAAGGCCCTCATGTTAAAGGAGAAGGTGTTGGGGAACATAGCAATAATTCAAAAAATTTCTATATGTCACTAAGATCAATCTAGGAGATACTAGCAACGAGAGAGAGGGAGTGCATCTTCATACCCTTGAAGATCGCTAAGCGGAAGCGTTACAAGAACGTGGTTGATGGAGTCGTACTCGCAGCGATTCAAATTGCGGAAGACCCGATCTAGCGCCGAACGGACGGCGCCTCCGCGTTCAACACACGTACAGCACGGAGACGTCTCCCGCGCCTTGATCCAGCAAGGAGGAGGGAGAGGTTGAGGAAGAGAGTCCAACAGCAGCACGACGGCGTGGTGGTGATGGAGTGGCAGTTCTCCAGCAGGGCTTCGCCAAGCTCACGCGGAGGAGGAGAGGTATTGGAGGGGAGGGGCTGCGCCAGGTGCAAGGGTGTGGCCGCCCTCCCACCCCTCCACTATTTATAGGTGGGGAGAGAGGGGGCCGGCCCCCCTAGATCCATCTAGGGTTGGGGCGGCGGCCAAGGGGGGGAGGAGTGCCTCCCAAGTCAAGTGAAGGTCCTCCCCCTTAGGGTTTCCCCTCTCCCATGCGCATGGGCCTTGGGGGGGCTGGTGCCCCTGGCCCATTAAGGCTAGGGAGCCCCCCTACAGCCCATGCTGCTGTATTTGACGTGGTGGAACATTTTCCGGACCTCCGGACCCCTCCGGAATCCTCTGAAACCTTCCGGAAGCTTCCCGGTACAATACCGGAAAAAACCGAACTTTTCCTGGAACCCGAACAACAAGTTTCCATATATAAATATTTACCTCCGGACCATTCCGGAACTCCTCGTGACGTCCGGGATCTCATCCGGGACTCCGAACAACATTCGGTAATCACATACAAGTCTTCCTAATAACCCTAGCGTCATCGAACCTTAAGTGTGTAGACCCTACGGGTTCGGGAACCATGCAGACATGACCGAGACAACTCTCCGGCCAATAAGCAACAGCGGGATCTGGATACCCATGTTGGCTCCCACATGTTCCACGATGATTGAGGGAGTCCTGGATTAGGGGGTCTCCGGACAGCCGGACTATCTCCATTGGCCGGACTGTCAGACTATGAAGATACAAGATTGAAGACTTCGTCTCGTGTCCAGATGGGACTCTACTTGGCGTGCAAGGCAAGCTAGGCAGTACGGATATGGATATCTCCTCCTTTGTAATCGACCTTGTGTAACCCTAACCCTCTCCGGTGTCTATATAAACCGAAGGGTTTTAGTCCGTAGGACAACAATCACAACATACAATCATACCATAGGCTAGCTTCTAGGGTTTAGCCTCTCTGATCTCGTGGTAGATCTACTCTTGTACTACCCATATCATCAATATCAATCGAGCAGGACGTAGGGTTTTACCTCCATAAAGAGGGCCCGAACCTGGGTAAAACATCGTGTCCCCTGCCTCCTGTTACCATCCGGCCTAGATGCACAGTTCGGGACCCCCTACCCGAGATCCGCCGGTTTTGACACTGACATTGGTGCTTTCATTGAGAGTTCCTCTGTGTCATTGCCGTTAGGCTTGATGGCTTCTACCATCATCGATAGCGATGCGGTCCAGGGTGAGACTTTTCTCCTTGGACAGATCTTCATATTCGGCGGCTTTGCACTGCGGGCTAATTCGCTTGGCCATCTGGAGCAGATTGAAAGCTATGCCCCTGGCCATCAGGTCAGATTTGGAAGTTTGAACTACACAGCCGACATCTGCGGAGACTTGATCTTCGACGGATTCAAGCCACAGCCGGGCGCGGCGCACTGTCGCGATGGGTATGACCTAGCTCTGCCACCGAACAGTACCCCAGAGGCTGCGCCCGCATCAGCTCCGACCCTTAGCTCGGAGCCAACTGCGCCAGTCGAGGACGGGTGGTTAGACACCGCCTCAGGGGCTGCAGTCTCAACGGTGATCGAGCCGAACACCAGCATAACCCTCTGCGCAGCCCGTGACTCCAAGGTGCCGGACTCTTTTTCTGACTCCGAACCGCCCGCGCCCCTGCCAATCGAATTCGATTGGGCGCCGATCATGGAATTCACCGCCGCGGATATCTTTCAGCACTCGCCCTTCGGCAACATCCTGAATTCACTAAAGTCTCTCTCTTTGTCAGGAGAGCCCTGGACGGATTATGGCCAACAGGATTGGGATGCAGACGACGAAGAAATTCGACGCCCACCCACCACCCACTTAATAGCCACTGTCGATGACTCAACCGACATGCTCGACTTCGACTCCGAAGACATCGACGGTATGGACGACGATGCGGGAGGCGAAGAGGAACCACCGCCCTCAGGGCACTGGACGTCCACCTCATCTTATGATGTATACATGGTGGACACACCAAAAGAAGACGACGACGAGGAACGGAAGGACGCACCGAAGGCTTGTTCCCTTGAGCCGCCCCAAATCCCGCCTCGGCAGAAATAACGATCATACAGAACCAGCGTTGGAGCAGGGCGAACCACTGCCGGACTATGGCAATACGGAGAATCAAACCGAACAAACTAATTCTGTCAAAGATAATAGTCCGGACGACATAACACCGGACAGGCACCCGGAGCAGCAGAATGCCCGTCAAAGGCTTGTTGCCACCGCGAGGAGTCTGAAAAAGCAGAAGCAAAGGCTTAAGGCTGCGCAGGACACACTCCAAATCAGATGGAGTAAAGTACTCAACACAGCAGCGAAGTACGGCGACAATCGCCCCACCAAGAGCTACCCAAAGCGGAAGTTGCTACCTGAATTCGATGAGGAGGGCTCAGACCCCCCACAACCAAAAATCAAACCAGCCACCTGGCCGGATAGACGACCTCACGGCCAACATCGAGCGGCAAACAACGCCACTCACAAGCCAATACGCGATCCACGCGAGGGCTCGCACCAAAAGGACGGCGCAACCAGATCCATCTATGGACAACGCAAGCGCGCCCCAGCATACGATGTAACACAACAAACATCCGAACAATGCGGTACACCCAGATACAGGGGTGCCGCACACCCCCTATGTTTCACTGACGAGGTGCTGGACCATGAATTTCCAGAGGGATTCAAACCCGTAAACATAGAGGCATACGACGGAACAACAGACCCTGGGGTTTGGATTGAGGACTATATCCTCCATATCCATATGGCTCGAGGAGATGATCTCCACGCCATCAAGTACTTACCCCTCAAGCTCAAAGGGCCAGCTCGTCACTGGCTTAAAAACCTCCCCGAAAACTCCATTGGAAGCTGGGAAGAGCTCAAAGACGCTTTTCGGGCAAATTTTCAAGGGACTTATGTCCGACCTCCAGACGCGGACGATTTGAGTCATATAACTCAACAGCCCGGAGAGTTAGCCCGAAAACTTTGGAACAGGTTTCTTACTAAAAAGAACCAAATTGTCGACTGTCTGGACGCCGAAGCCTTGGCAGCTTTTAAGCACAGCGTCCGTGACGAATGGCTTGCCAGACACCTCGGCCAAGAAAAGCCGAGAACAATGGCAGCATTAACAAGCCTCATGACCCGCTTTTGCGCGGGTGAGGACAGCTGGCTAGCCAGATGCAGCACCGGTGACCCCAGTACATCTGAAGTTAGAGATGGAAACGGGAAATCACAGTGCAATAGCAATAACAAACACCGGAATAAAGAAGACGGCATGAAGAGCATGGCAGTAAACGCCGAATTCAAAAGCTCTCGGCCAGGTCAGCAAAAGCCGCCCTCTAAAGGCACCAGAGACGAACTGTCCAGCCTAAACAAAATTCTAGACCAAATATGTCAGATCCATAGCACCCCTGGTAAACCCACTAATCATACCCACAGAGAATGTTGGGTCTTCAAGCAGTCCGGCAAGCTCAACGCCGTACACAAGGGGGAGGATACATCAAGCGAAGACGAGGATGAGCCTCTCAAGCAAGACACTGGGGAACAGAAGAAATTTCCACCAGAAGTCAAAACAGTAAACGTGTTACATGCGATCAAGGGAAGAAACAAAACGACACTCCCAGAAAAATATGCCCAAGGGCCTATCACCGCGGAGTCCTGCCACTGGTCGTCTCAACCGATCACTTTCGACCATCGTGATTACTCAGCAAGTATCCGGCGTGCAGGATGGGCTGCCCTAGTATTAGACCCAATAATTGACGGATACCACTTCACATGAGTCCTGATGGACGGTGGCAGCAGTCTAAACCTGATATATCAGGATACAATCCGCGAAATGGGGATAGACCCAATAAAAATTTGCCATAGCAATACTGCCTTTAAAGGAGTAACACCAGGCCTAGGGGCTCATTGCACGGGCTCCCTGCTACTAAAGGTTATATTCGGCTTCCCCGATAACTTCCGTAGTGAACAATTAACCTTCCACATCGCTCCGTTCCAAAGTGGCTATCAAGCACTACTCGGACGCGAAGCTTTCACTCGCTTTAATGCAATACCGCACTACGCTTCCCTCACACTCAAGATGCCCGGCCCACGTGGCATCATTACAGTAAACAGAAGTATTAAGCGATCTTTGCGCGCCGAAGAGAGTGCGGCTGCCTTGGTAGCCGCACACTAAAAACGGCCTGACCAACTAAAGCATTTAACAGGTCGTCAAGACCTCGGACATGGTTAGACGAGTCCGGCGCAGCTATATGTAATTCATACCGGATCAATGGTCACACCCCTATTACAAATACAAGGGGCTCAACGCGCGCAGACAAGTGGCAATTTTTACTCATCTTGAATTATACATGGTTTCTTTAAAAATTATTTTTTTGCACGACAACTTTTTCACCTAAGTTCCTCTCTTTTACAGATGATCATCGTGCTACACCCGTCTAGGATACGGCACAACGGAGACACGGGCGCAGTTGTGCAGCAGGGACCCGCTCCAAGGATTCTTTTTAGATTAAGACCCTGCGTAAACCTTTTTTACTGTCTCTTGTTGATACACATCCACTGAATTCTCAGCACAATTGAGAAGGATGCTGACGTCTTGGCATGTGGCCAAGTCAGAATAATGCACGTACCTGGACACAAGGGGCTTCTTACAAAGGGCACTGTTTAGGCCCGGTTTATACCATAAAGACCGAATACCTTAGGGAGTGTTCGGCGTCGCAAGTTTGGCCTTATATGCATCAGCTCTGAATCATTGTCTTTGGTCAAATGTTGGGTTTGCCCGGCTCCTGTGTTTTCTTGCCTTACGTTCCGCTTTATCGGCTAAGGTAGCACCAGGAGAACTACTGCGATTGTGCCCTGGTTCATCCGGACGAGCACCTCAGTAGAGAAAGCCAAAAACTGACTGTCATGGTATAGCGTGAGACTGGTCAACCACTCGATGATCTATCGAAATATTATAATTACTCCACCTTAACGAAGGTCCGTTTTCCGGCCAGGCATGTACGCACCCCGCGATCGGAGAGTGCGGAGCCACCAGGGGCTATCTAGTAGCCCCACTGTCAAACTCCTCTGGCTAAGTGAAAGTGTTAAAGCATTATAGTACGGTTGCCTCGTTCGCTATGCTATCACCTCCTTAATAGGACCAAGACATTGGGTTAAGTGTGAACATGCATTTTTCGCGAGCACCTCCGCATTATATGCGTGGGGGTTGAAGCCGACGACTGCAATCTTTCAGGTTATACACATGTATACATAAACGGCCGCACAGGAGGCATCATACTACTTTCAGGCAAAAGTATAAGCATGGCCTTATTAAACTTCATAAAAGCATTGTGTTTACAATGAGAATACATATCACTCAAACATAATATTCTTCGAGCATTGGGCCTCTATCAAACGAGCACCCTCGAGAACCTCCTCGAAATAGTGCTCGGCAGCCACTCGGCCTATGGCCGAACCCTGCGCCGCAACAGTGGTAGCGTCCATCTCCGCCCAGTATGTTTTAACACGGGCAAGGGCCATCCGCGAGCCTTCTATGCATGCCGACCTCTTCATCGCATTAATGCGCGACACCGCACCAAGGAACTGCTGCACTAAGCTGAAATAGCTGTTCGGCTTTGGCTTTTCCGGCCATAGCTGATCCACAACAGACCTCATGGCGAGTCTGGACAACCTATTCAGTTCGGCCCATTCGGCTAGCTGGTCAGTCAATGAAAGCGGACGCTCTGGAACGTTGAATTGCGACCAGAACAGCTTGTCCACTTCACGGTCTGTCTGACCTTGGAAGTACTTGGCAGCATCGGCAGCACTCGCCGCCAAATCCATATACGCATCTGCCGAACTCCACAGCCGATCCAGAGGGGCATACCGTGGATCTCCGAACTTCCTCCGTAACATGAAGGGTTTCCCAGCCGCAATATCCCCGGCTTCCCGCAGCTCCTCCTTCTTCGCTCTCATAGTAGAACGGGTGTCTTTGTCCGCCATCGTGGCCTTCTCAAGGTCCGTTGCCTTCGCTCGGTTTTCTTTTTCAAGGACCCGGCAACGGTCGGCAGTGTCTTTTAATTCTACGGACATCTTGGCCATCTTTTCTTGGCTCTCGCAATGTGCGGCCTTCTAGGCTTTCAACTCTTCGGCTGCCTTCAAAGAAACCGCATTACTCATCCTTGCTTGTTCCTTGGCTCGGGCAAGTTCTGCCCGCAAGGTTTCCACGGTGGCAGCTCCATCTGCAGTCACAACATATTAAAGATACTGGCATCATGCTGCTCTTACTATGTGGCGTTCACCAGATAATAACACTTACCCTGTGCCTCGTCAAGCCTCTTGTTAACAAGCTCGATGTCGGCGTCTGGCGCATCCAGTTGCCGTTTTAATTTGGCAAACTCACTAGCCCGGCTAGCCACCAGAGCTTCCACCACCTGCACATAGGGGCAGTTTGGTTATTGCATGGGAATATGATCCTCTGTTTGCCACCATTCTCGACGACAACCAGAGTCTCATGGGCTACTATCTACACAGGGCACACCTAACATGTGCAGTACTATCACATGTTATCTCACGTACCTCAAAGCCTGTCAGTAGACTCATAAAGGCTTCATGTAATCCGCCTTCGGCGGACGAGATTCTCTCCATCACCGTACCCATCAGCATACGGTGTTCTTCTGAGATGGCCGCTCGCCCCACCAACTCCCTCAGAACGTCCGACCGCACACCAGACGGGCCCGGACTCTTTTGTCTGCTCTCTTCGGGAGCCGGACGCTGGGGACTTCGGGGGTCTATGGGATTATCTTCTGGCCTCACCGGATCCGGAGAGGCCCTCCGTGACGACACTTCGGGGTCGCCCGCTTCTTGAGCGGAGGAGTCCGGGGGAGGCGTTTCGCTCTCCATCATCTCTGGAAGAAGATCCTCCGAAGACGAGCTCAGCTGAGAGGGGCTAAGGCCCGAACTGCAAGATATATGCGGTGGTTATTTTCTTAGAAAAAAGATAGCATACCTTTACTATTAAAGTATTTTGGATCACTTACGACTCATTGGAGGGCTGATCCCCCCGCGGACTTTGTGCGGCAAAAGCACCCCCCGAGGCAAGACCCTCTGTGGGAGACTTCTTCTCCCGTTTGGAGGCTTCGGCTTCCGGATCCTCGGAAGCAGTCCTTTTCCTCCCCCGGTTGTCCTCTTTCATGGAGACGCTCATTCCCTCGGTTGGAACCAGCAGCGATGGGGGCCCGCGTCCGTCCGTATTATCCCCCCCGGTATCTTCCTTCGAGGGCTTCGGGCAAGGTGCGACCTCGAGCATCTTTTCCAATACCGGGTTTTCCAAACCCTCAGGGAGGGGGGCCAAACACCGAATCATCTTCGCCTTTGTTAGCCAGTCCTGGTCAAAAAGCGAACTCTCAGAAATAACTTCGTGACGAATAAAAGACAGTGTGTTCGGCCAGAGGATTTCTTACTTGTTCGGCGGCGCGGTTGCTGCTCAGGCCCACGTCCTCGGTAATATCCGGACACTCTACTTGAGGTCCGAAGAATGACTTGTACATCTCCTCGTGCGTCAGGCCGAGGAAACTTTGAATGGCACGCGGTCCCTCTGGATTGAACTCCCACAAGCGAAGGGGCCAGCGTTTGCAAGGCTGGACTTGACGAACCAGCATAACTTGTATTAACACAGCCAAATTAAAATCTCCCTCGAAGAGATCTCGGATGCGGCTTTGCGGTATAGGCATGTCCTTGGCTGGACCCTAGCTCAGACCTCTGCTAATCCATGACATCAGTTGTGGTGGGGGGGCCCGAGCGAAAAACGGGGGCAGCCGCCCACTTGGCACTTCTGGGAGCCGTGACGTAAAACCACTCCCGTTGCCATAATTTAGACACCTCTGAAAAGGAACCTTTCGGCCATGGGGCTCCTGCCATCTTGCCTATTGATGCACCTCCGCACGCTGCATGTTGCCCCTCGATCATCTTTGGCTTTACTTCAAAGGTCTTGAGCCACAGGCCGAAGTGAGGGGTAACGTGGAGGAAGGCCTCATCACACGACAATAAATGTCGAGATGTGGAGAAAGGAGTCCGGAGCTAGATCGTGGAAATCTAGCCTGTAATAGAACATCAAACCCCTGACGAAGGGAAGGATCCAGGGCAAGGCCTAGACCTCGGAGGAAGTGGGAAACGAACACGACGTTCTCGTTGGGTTCGGGGGTGGGGACGGCCTGCCCTCGAGCAGGCAGCCGATGCGAAACCTCGGCGGTCAGGTATCTGGCCTCCCTCAACTTCTTAATGTCCTCTTCCGCAACGGAGGAGGGCATCCATTGGCCTTGAAGGCTGGATCCGAACATGATTGAAGAGCCGGAGCACCTAACCTGGGCTTTGGGTGTTAGAACTCGAGGCGGGGGAAGGGTTCGATTGAGCACGAGAGGGAAAAAGTGAAAACCTTGTCCCTTTATAAAGAGGGTGAATATCAAGTGTCCTCTCCGTAGCCGTTTAGGACTTGCCTATAATCTAGGAGTCCTAGACACGGTTGGGTTACCCACGACCGCATTAATGAGAATCCCGTAATTGGGGGAACACGATCTCCGCTTCGACAAGACGTGTCAAGAAACCGCCTCGCGTTATGTGTGGAGCTGGTTGAAGAAAAATGGTTTGAATAATCGTCGGGCCATGACACAACGTCATGCTGCCAAAACAAGCCAGCAAATTAGATCTGCGGAAATATTATTCTCTCTATGGTGGAATGTGGAACTTATTTTGCAGGGTCGGACACTATCCTCGTATTCAAATTCTTTTATGATGTATTCGGAGAAAGAACCCTCCTTGCAATGCCGAAGACAATACTGCGCGCCGGACTCATCGTCATTGAAGCCTGGTTCAGGGGCTACTGAGGGAGTCCTGGATTAGGGGGTCTCCGGACAGCCGGACTATCTCCATTGGCCGGACTGTCAGACTATGAAGATACAAGATTGAAGACTTCGTCTCGTGTCCAGATGGGACTCTACTTGGCGTGCAAGGCAAGCTAGGCAGTACGGATATGGATATCTCCTCCTTTGTAATCGACCTTGTGTAACCCTAACCCTCTCCGGTGTCTATATAAACCGAAGGGTTTTAGTCCGTAGGACAACAATCACAACATACAATCATACCATAGGCTAGCTTCTAGGGTTTAGCCTCTCTGATCTCGTGGTATATCTACTCTTGTACTACCCATATCATCAATATCAATCGAGCAGGACGTAGGGTTTTACCTCCATCAAGAGGGCCCAAACCTGGGTAAAACATCGTGTCCCCTGCCTCCTGTTACCATCCGGCCTAGACGCACAGTTCGGGACCCCCTACCCGAGATCCGCCAGTTTTGACACCGACAATGATCTCATCGGATGAACCACGATGTCGGGGATTCAATCAATCCCGTATTAAATTCCCTTTGTCAATCGGTATGTTACTTGCCTGAGATTCGATCGTGTCACCAAGATCTATCTATGGAGTCATCTAGCAACAAGGGAGGAGTGGATCTACATACCCTTAGCATAAATTCAAAATTTTCCTACGTGTCACCAAGATCTATCTATGGAGTCATCTAGCAAAAAGGGAGGAGTGGATCTACATACCCTTGTAGATCGCGCGCGGAAGCGTTCAAGAGAACGGGGTTGATGGAGTCGTACTCGTCGTGATCCAAATCACCGATGATCCTAGCGCCGAACGGACGGCACCTCCGCGTTCAACACACGTACGGAGCAGCGATGTCTCCTCCTTCTTGATCCATCAAGGGGGAAGTAGAGGTTGATGGAGATCCAGCAGCATGACGGCGTGGTGGTGGAAGTAGCGGGATTCCAACAGGGCTTCGCCAAGCGCTGCGGGAGGAGGAAGATGTGTCGTGGGAGGGAGAGGGAGGCGCCAGGGCTTAGGTCTGGTTACCCTCCCTTCCCCCACTATATATAGGGCCAAGGGAGAGGGGGAGGGCGCAGCCTTGCCCCTTCCTCCAAGGAAGGGTGCGGCCAAGGGGGGAGGAGTCCATCCTCCCCAAGGCACCTCGGAGGTGCCTTCCCCCTTTAGGACTCTCCCCTCCTCTTGTCCCTTTGGCGCATGGGCCTCTAGGGGCTGGTGCCCTTGGCCCATGTAGGCCAAGGCGCACCCCCTACAGCCCATGTGGTCCCCCCCGGGGGCAGGTGGCCCCACCCGGTGGGCCCCCGGGACCCTTCCGGTGGTCCCGGTACAATACCGGTGACCCCGAAACTTGTCCCGATGGCCGAAATAGCACTTCATATATATAATTCTTTACCTCCGGACCATTCCGGAACTCCTCATGACGTCCGGGATCTCATCCGGGACTCCGAACAACTTTCGGGTTACCGCATACTAATATCTCTATAACCCTAGCATCACTGAACCTTAAGTGTGTAGACCCTACGGGTTCGGGAGACATGCAGGCATGACTGAGATGACTCTCCGGTCAATAACCAACAGCGGGATCTGGATACCCATGTTGGCTCCCACATGTTCCACGATGATCTCATCGGATGAACCACAATGTCAAGGACTTAATCAATCCCGTATACAATTCCCTTTGTCTATCGGTACGACACTTGCCCGAGATTCGATCGTCAGTATCCCGATACCTTGTTCAATCTCGTTACCGGCAAGTCTCTTTTACTCGTTCCGTAACACATCATCCCGTGATCAACTCCTTGATCACATTGTGCACATTATGATGATGTCATTACCGAGTGGGCCCAGAGATACCTCTCCGTCACACGGAGTGACAAATCCCAGTCTTGATTCGTGCCAACCCAACAGACACTTTCGGAGATACCTGTAGTGCACCTTTATAGTCACCCAGTTATGTTGTGACGTTTGATACACCCAAAGCACTCCTACAGTATCCGGGAGTTTCACAATCCCATGGTCTAAGGAAATGATACTT